>NC_084624.1:27702702-28002702 GCF_033978795.1 Nerophis ophidion | reverse complement strand
TACAAAATACAAAATCTTGCAGGACACTTAATGCACTGCAGGTATTTTTTTGAATTGTCATCATACGCAGAAGGTTTAAAGCACGGGTGTCAAACTCAAATACAGAGTGGGCCAAAATTTTAAACGGAACAAAGCCGCGGGCCAAGGTTGAACAAATTAATCTTTTAATAGGGACCCAAACAAGTTTTGCATTAAATATTGAACAAGCAAGGCTTTTATAACTTTAGTGACATGCAAAATCCAGTTTCAAATAATAATAATGATAATTTAAAAAATATCAATGGCACATCAAATAAAATTTGAATAAAAATGTTATGCCTTTTTTTATATTTGCAATCTTCTGAGGTAAATATAAAAAAAATTCCACAGGCTAATAATACATTTGAAAATAAAATAACAATAATGAATGAACCAAACATTCAAGCCTTTAAGTAGCAAGAGAAAATAAATGAATAAAACGTCAATTATTAGTCAGTTTGCTCGAAGTTTCCCAAAAGAGTTAGTGCTGCAAGGGCTTCTGGGTATTTGTTCTGTTGTGTTACGGTGCGGCTGTTCACCCGAAATGTGTTTGTCATTCTTGTTTGGTGTGGGTTCACAGTGTGGCGCATATTTGTAACAGTGCAAAAGTTGTGTATACGGCCACCCTCAGTGTGACCTGTATGGCTGTTGACCAAGTATGCCTTGCATTCACTTGTGCGCGTGTGTGTGTGTGTGTGTGTGTGTGTGTGTGTGTGTGTGTGTGTGTGTGTGTGTGTGTGTGTGTGTGTGTGTGTGTGTGTGTGTGTGTAAAAGCCACAAATATTATGTGACACGCTGTTAGTATGGAGGAAAAGCGGACGTGACGACAGGTTGTAGAGAACGCTAAAGGCAGTGCCTTAAATGCACGCCCCCAATATAGTTTTCCAGGTGGAAATCGGTAGAAATTCGGGAGAATGGTTGCCACGGGAGATTTTCGGGAGGGGCACTGAACTTCCGGAGTCTACCGGGAAAATTAGGAGGGTTGGCAAGTATGAGTATTAGCGGTGAATGTGGTGTTACAGCGGCACCGACGCTGTATAACACCGGCGGGCCAGCTCTAATGCTAAATAGATATTGCCTCAAGGGCCAAATTAAATTACACAGCGGGCCAGATTTGGCCCGCATGCCAGAGTTTGACACCTATGGTTTAAAGAAACAGCTTGATTAACGCCTAAAAGTAAAGCAAACTAATTGTGTGAAACTGGTATCTAAACATGATATAACTCCTCTCCTTTGAATGCAATTGATTCTACAGCAGGAATGTAAAGTATGTATTCCTACAAAATACAAAATCTGGCAAGACACTAACCACTGCAGGTATTTTTTTAAATTGTTATTAAAAGCGTGTTTATGTCCTTTTTAGGCTGAGCTGTTTAAAAAAGCATAATGTTTGAAAAAAACTAATTATTAATTAAAGCAAACTAATTGTGTAAAACTGGTATCTAAACATGGTGTAGCTCCTCTCCTCTGAATGCAAGTGCTTCTACAGCACAAATATAAATTCTGTATTCCTTAAAAATACAAAATTTGGCAAGTCACTAAGGCCCGGCAGGTATTTATTTAAATTGTCATTAAAAGTGGGTTTATGTCCTTTTTGTGCAGAGCTGTTTAAAAAAGCGTAATGTTTTTTAAAAAAACATTTAATTAAAGCAAACTAATTGTGTGAAACTAGTATCTAAACATGGTGTAGCTCCTCACCTCTGAAATTACTTCTACAGCAGGAATATAAATTCTGTATTCCTCCAAAATTGTCATCAAAAGCGTGTGTTGTGTCCTTTTTTTGCTGAGCTGTTTAAAAAAATCAACATTTAATTAAAGCAAACTTATTGTCTTGTCATGGCAATAAAAAATGACAAATGATCTGTCTAGGGCAGACTTGGGCAAATTAAGGCCCGGGGGCCGTTAAGCTTTTCAATCTGGCCCGCCGGACATTCCCAAATATTTTTTTTAAATCTTTAAGATCGAGAATATAGTTGTATGATGTGCAGTATATCAGATTGTAGGAATTTTTTTTTTTTTTTACCCTTCCCGTTTATATTTTACTGTTTGTTTCATTTTTGTTGCGTTTTGCTTGATTGTAAAATTTGTCGATCGAGAGAGGGTGTGACGTTCATTTGTTGTCCATATTCAGTGTTTTTTCTTTCATACTCAACATTGTAAATCCCACATTCTTTATTTTCATGTGCATTCTGGGTGTCCCATTTTGTAAAAAAGATGTAAAATTAATTTCTGTTTTTTAAGCGGTCTGTAACTAGCGATTTTAGCATTCAGTCAGACATTATTGTGAGGTTTTTTATTAGTTTTCCTAAAATAAATATACCGGCCCCCAGACACATTTTTTCCTCTAAATTTGGCCCACCGAGGCAAAATAATTGCCCAGGCCTAGTCTAGGGTTCACTTAATAATGATGAAAAATGATATCCACCTGTGATAATTTTGAGTTAACTATGAACAAACTGCGATTAATCATGATTAGATATGGAAGTGAATTAAAGGCCTACTGAAATGATATTTTCTTTTTCAAACGGGGATAGCAGGTCCAATGTATGTGTCATACTTGATCATTTCGCGATATTGCCATATTTTTGCTGAAAGGATTTAGTAGGGAACATCCACGATAAAGTTCGCAACTTTCGGTGCTAAGAGAAAAGCCCTGCCTCTACCGGAATTCGCAGACGATGACGTCACATGTATGGGGGCTCCTCACATATTCATATTGTTTGTAATGGGAGCCTCCAACAAAAAGTCCTATTCGGACTGAGAAAACGACAGTTTCTCCATTAATTTGAGCGAGGATGAGAGATTTGTGTTTGAGGATATTGATAGCGACGGATTAGAAAAAAAAAAATTATTAAAAAAAAAAAGTAAAAAAAAAAAAAAATGCGATTAGATTGGAACGGATTCCGATGTTTTTAGACACATTTACTAGGATAATTCTGGGAAATCCCTTATCTTTCTATTGTGTTGCTAGTGTTTTAGTGAGTTAAATTGTACCCGATAGTCGAAAGGGTGTCTCCACGGGTGTCTTGACGCGCAGTGTCTCAGGGAAGTCGACGGCAGCTTTGTGGAAGGCACAAGCTCAGCTTTTTTCCGGTAAAAACTGACTTTTTAACCACAATTTTTTCACCGAAACCTGCTGGTTGACATTCCGTTGTGATTCATGTTTGCTTGACCGCACTCTGATCCATAGGAAAGTTTCACCTCCAGGAATTTTAAACAAGGAATCACCGTGTGTTTGTGTGGCTAAAGGCTAAAGCTTCCCAACTCCATCTTTCTACTGTGACTTCTCCAATATTAATTGTACAAATTGCAAAAGATTCAGCAACACAGATCTCCAAAATACTGTGTAATTATGCCGTTAAAGCAGACTACATTTAGCTGTGTGTGTCCAGTGCTCATATTTCCTTAAAACCCGTGACGTCTTGCGTACACGTCATCATTACACGTTTTCAAGACGAAACTCCTGGGAAATTTAAAATTCTAATTTAGTCAACTAAAAAGGCCGTATCGGCATGTGTTGCAATGTTAATAAATGGGTTGTACTGGTATAGCACTTTTCTACCTTCAAGGTACTCAAAGCACTTTGACACTACTTCCACATTTACCCATTCACACACACATTCACACACTGATGGAGGGAGCTGCCATGCAAGGCGCCAACCAGCACCCATCAGGAGCAAGGGTGAAGTGTCTTGCTCAGGACACAATGGACGTGACGAAGGTGGTACTAGATGGGGATTGAACCAGGGACCCTCGGGTTGCGCATGGCCACTCTTCCACTGCGCCACGCCGTCCCAAATATTTCATCATTGATACATAAACTATCAGACAGCGTGGTGGGTAGTAGTAGGTTTCAGTAGGCCTTTAATTAACTCATATCATGTATTGCTTATGGTAAAAATGTACATCCAGCTTGGAGAAGGCGAACCACCAAGTTTAATTGATTAGTGGTATTTCAGTTTGAGCAGATGAAAAGATAAGGCCCCTTAGTTTGATATTCGCAGGTGGATTGGATCACTTCTCGTAGGAAAAGAGGCTCTAATCGGGACTTTGGAATGCAAACGTGATAACCCTATCCTTGAGAAAAGACTAACTCAATGCCAGAATTTGAGTTATGCCTTAAAGCAGTTGTTTTCCAGACACTTACACACGAACATCTCCTTTTATGGTCAGGATGCGCTCTCCTGACTTACCACACACCCGGAGACAGGAAGGAGGAATACAAAAACTTATGGTTAGGCTTCTCCAAGTTAGGAGTGCCTCGTTTTGTTGACCCGACCTCCTCCAGGGAACTGCAGTTCTGTATGATGACGCTGGCTTGTAATAAAGCAACTTTTTGTTTAGTAAAGCGTCTCCGACGTCTCTTTTGATTCAGCTGCACCGCCGTGTCGCCCTTCTGTCCGAAAAATAAGTCAACTGGTATTTCTAGTAACACAATAAAACACTCGGCAAACAATCTTTCAACTAATAACAAATAAGTTGGGTCCGCAGAATGGCTTAATGCAAGTAGCTATTGCTACCCTGCCGGAGTCTTTCTGCTTGAAATGTCAGTCTCACAACTTCCTCTCATCCATTATGTACATTAAATCGAGTTGGATATGCTCTTACGATACCTGCTCAGTCGGCTAAGACCAGTGGCTTTGAATGGCATAATGGAAGCAAAGGGATGCCGCGCGGCCCCACAAACTGCTGCACCTGCAGTCAACAACAACAAAAAGAGAATCTGGGGCAGAGGAGGCCTGAAAGGGAGACATATAGCAACATCAAGCCTAGATAGCCACAGAAAATAGCGATTCTGCCAAAAGGGATGAAGACAAGATGACAGGAACTCTGTGTGAGATTTCACTTTGGATTTTTTGGCCCCGTGGGGGATGTGTGGAAGCACAACTGACAGGACTTGCGTGGAGAAGTCGGCTCTGTTCATTATAACTAAGTAAAGAAGCCCCCCCCCCCCCCCCCCCCGATGCAAAGCAGCCGCGGATCCTCCGAGGTACTCAACATCTGCCTGGGTAAACTTGGTTTTGCTTCTTCAAAGAAAGAGCGAGGATACTATCAAAAGTGCAAAGATCCGTGTGATGCTGCAAAAATGACGACGCTTGCCCGCGGCAACGTATAAACACACACCATGACAACTTGACTTGAAATTTATTTCACTTGTTTGTAGCTACATTCCTTTTTTTTTTCATCGGTCGAGTCCGTCGCTTTAGAAATATTTATTCCAGATATCAAAATGTGCACATTTGGAAGAACTTAGCAGTTACTTAGCAATTTGCGTCATCGTAAAAACAAACAAGAAAGCCACATTTAAAGGCCTACTGAAATTAGATTTTCTTATTCAAACGGGGATAGCAGGTCCATTCTATGTGTCATACTTGATCATTTCGCGATATTGCCATATTTTTGCTAAAAGGATTTAGTAGAGAACATCCACGATAAAGTTAGCAACTTTTGGTGCTGACAAAAAAGCCCTGCCTTTACCGGAAGTCGCAGACAATGACATCACAAGTGTGGGGGCTCCTCACATATTCACATTGTTTTTAATGGGAGCCTCCAACAAAAAAGTGCTATTCGGACAGAGAAAAAGACAATTTCCCCATTAATTTGAGCGAGGATGAAAGATTTGTGTTTGAGGATACTGAGAGCAACGGACTAAAAAAAAAAAACGCGATTGCATTGGGACGGATTCAGATGTTTTTAGACACATTTACCAGGATAATTCTGGGAAATCCCTTATCTTTCTATTGTTTTGCTAGTGTTTTAGTGGGTTTAATAGTACCTGATAGTCGGAGGTGTGTGTCCACGGGTGTCTTGAGGCCAGTGTCTTAGGGGAGTCGACAGCAGCTTTATGGACGGCACAAGCTCAGCTGATCTCCGGTAAGAAGCACATTTTTACCACAATTTTCTCACCGAAACCTGCTGGTTGACATTCCGTCGTGATCCATAGTAAAGTTTCACCTCTGGGAATTTTAAACAAGGAATCACCGTGTGTTTGTGTGGCTAAAGGCTAAAGCTTCCCAACTCCATCTTTCTACTTTGACTTCTCCATTATTAGTTGAACAAATTGCAAAAGATTCAGCAACACAGATCTTCAAAATACTGTGTAATTATGCGGTTAAAGCAGATGACTTTTAGCTGTGTGTGTGTGTGCAGCGCTCACATTTCCTAAAAACCTGTGATGTCTCGCGTACACGTCATCATTACACGACGTTTTCAAGACGAAACTCCCGGGAAATTTAAAATTGTAATTTAGTAAACTAAAAAGGCCGTATTGGCATGTGTTGCGATGTTAATATTTCATCATTGATATATAAACTATCAGACTGCGTGGTGGGTAGTAGTGGGTTTCAGTAGGCCTTTAAAGCCTACTGAAATGAGATTTTCTTATTCAAACGGGGATAGCAGGTCCATTCTATGTGTCATACTTGATCATAGCGTTCTAATTCTGATGATGTCATACTCATGATTGACCTGAAGGGAAGGAAGGGGGCGCTGATGAGTAAAAGTTGTTTATGAGTGATTTAATCAGGATTGTCCAAAGGGGCAATTTTTTTTTCAATACATTGACAAACGCCAAAGATTTGTATTATTTATTATTTTATAGTTCATTTAATTAACCAAATATATATTATTTATGAATACAAATTGGATTTAATTTTGATCAGAGCTGGGCAAATATTTTCACTCGGGGCCACATTGAGAGAAAAAAATGTGTCTGCGGGCCCAATGTGTATGTGTGTATAAATGATGTATACATATTTAGCTGCAAAAATCTGCTGTACAGTATGTGTGTTTGGGTCCCTTTTTTTTCAGGAACACTAATACCAAAAGTCACAATGTCCGATAGAGTCCTAAAAACATTATGACACACGACCTAAAAACATTTTTTGTAGATTTTGTAATTTGTAGGAATACAGAATTTATACAACTGCTGTAGAAGCACCTGCATTTGGAGGAGAGGAGCTACACCATGTTTATATACCAGTTTTACGCGTTAACAACACAAAATGTGAATTGATCATTCTACATGGATGAAGAAAGGACTGAAAATCTAAACGAGCCGCATGTGGCCCGTATTTTACCCAGGTCCGATTTAGATGAATGCCTCAATTAAAATAAAAGAGAACTTATTTGAACAATACATATTATTACTAAGTAAGCATGCCAAGTAAGGCATGATTATCAGTATATCCGACCCCATATTATTACTTTTGTTTTTTAAGTTTGGACACCCCCAAAATAAAACGTACTTTGTCTTTAGATTAAAATGTGCAATTATATCTTTGCACCACAGAAAATATATATTAAAGCAGAACCCTTCATCGGTCTCACATTATTCAACATAGTGTGAAAATGGATGCTAATTGTTGGTGACAACTGAGAGATTCGCCACTGTAAGCAACACATCGGTGACCTTTCCACAGCGAGCCATAATCACACACTTAACCACCGTGCCAGCGAGGCGACAAAGCGCAGTGACGGCTGACATGTTTGATGCCCTGCCACTCATTGCTCCATCGTTACAAACCATATTCAACCTAATGTAGGCTAAGTTTTAAAACAAACTTTATTTAGGGATACAACATATATAAATCTTTCTCAATTGTGTTGATGGGTAAGACAATCACAAATGTCCCCGTGATCTCCATATTCAAAAATGTTGGTGTCTATTTTTTTTTTCTTTTAATTCTCTAAGATGGTTCTTATATAAGAAAACCAAAACATTGACAAGAAGAAAACCAAAAAAATAAAAAAATGAAGAGAAAAAGTGAAGAGTCCAAGGAAAAGTCCAGCACAGAGAGGGGGGTTCTTTAGTCCAGCTGCTCTTGCTTTATCCTATTAGAATTGGGCCCTCGCTGACTCAACCTCCTCAGTTCCCGCCTCAGAACGTACTCGCTGAATTGGGAGGAGTCCACGCCTCCACCGCAGGATCCGGCGATCTCGAAGCCTCGCTGCTGTAGGCGCTCCAGAACCTGAGAGAGGAAAAAAATGTTCATTTGGGAATATTGTCCAGTCTTGATATGGACGATTGTAGACGACCACAGTGCAGCACACTAAGCATCCATCCATCCATCCATTTTCTACCGCTTATTCCCTTTGAGGTTGCGGGGGGCACTGGTGCCTATCTCAGCTACAATCGGGCAGAAGGTGGTGTACACCCTGGACAAGTGGCCACCTCATCGCAGGGCCAACACAGATAGACAGACAACATTCAGACACTAGGGCCAATTTAGTGTTGCCAATCAACCTATCCCCAGGTGCATGTCTTTGGAAGTGGGAGGAAGCCGGAGTATCCGGAGGGAACCCACGCAGTCACGGGGAGGACATGCAAACTCCACACAGAAAGATCCCGAGCCCGGGATTGAACCCAGGACTACTCAGGACCTTCGTATTGTGAGGCAGACGCACTAACTCCTCTGCCACCGTGCTGCCCCCCACTAGGCTTATAAACAGTAGACAACAGCTTGGTCTTTCAGTTCCACTTTGGTCCTCAGGAGGCAGATTGGATTTAAATCAAACTTGTAAACTTGGTTATTAATTAGTTTGAATTTATGGTCGTAGAGAACCACAGTGTATACCACAGGGCATGTTCTATTTGTTAGTGATACTGTATGTGTGTGTTGAGGCTGTCAAATTTAAAAGCTTCAAACTTGTTTGTGTTTATAAATAATATAAAATATAAATATGAGTATGAAATTGCATTTGTGCCATATCCGTTTTTTTAATTTAATACACCCACACCCACACACATATATGTATGTATATATATACACAATTGTAGCTGAGATAGGCACCAGCGCCCCCAGCGACTTCAAAGGGAATAAGCGGTAGAAAATGGATGAATTGATTGATGTGTATATATATATATATATATATATATATATATATATATATATATATATATATATATATGTATGTAGGTGTGGGAAAAATCACACGACTACTTCATCTCTACAGAACTGTTTCATGAGGGGTTCCCTCAATCATCAGGAGATTTGGTGGTCACCAGAATCTCCTGATGATTGAGGGAACCCCTCATGAATCAGTTCTGTAGAGATGAAGTAGTCTTGTGATTTTTCCCACACCTACATATTGCGCTCTACCACGGTATTGAGCACTATTCTCTGGATAATCCAATCAAGACATATATATATATATACACACACATAAGTGTATATACATAAATATGTATGTGTGTATATATGTTGTGTACATAAAACACAAAACAAACAAACAAAAAATATATATATATATACATATAATGTATACAACATATATACACACACAAACATATTTATATATATACATGTATATATTTACACACATACATATATACATTATATATATATATATGTATGTATATACACACACACACACATATATATATATATATATACACACACACACATATATATATATATACACACACACACATATATATATATACACACACACATACATATATACACACATCATTTTTTCAAATCAGATTTAATTTAAAACAATTTTTATCACTATTAATCAAAGTAAATTACTTGCTTGAATATTTAAATTAACTTTAAAAGAAAGACCCCAATATTTTGAATCAAATGCGGTCAAAATAATTTTGGCGATTGCGTACTTTGTAAATAAAAACAGAATGCAATAATTTGCAAATCCTTTTCAACTTATATTTAATTGAATAGACTGCAAAGACAAGATATTTAATGTTTGAACTGAGAAACAGTATATTTTTTGGCAAATAATCATTAACTTAGAATTTAATGGCAGCAGCACATTCCAAAAAAGTTGGCACAGGGGCATTTTTACCACTGTGTTACATGGCCTTTCCTTTTAACAACACTCAGTAAACATTTGGGCACTGAGAAGACAATTTTTTGAAGCTTTTCAGGTGGAATTCTTATCAAATCTTGCTCGATGTACATCTTAAGTTGTTCGACAGTCTGGGATCTCTGTTGTGGTATTTATGGGTTCATAATGCGTTACACATTTTCAATGGGATACAGGTCTGGACAACAGGCAGGCCAGTATAGCACCTGCCCTCTTTTACTGTGAAGCCACGCTGTTGTAACAAGTGGCCTGGCATTGTCTTGCTGAAATAAGCAGGGGCGTCCATGATAACGTTCCTTGGATGGCAGCATATGTTGCTCCAAAACCTGTATGTACCTTTCAGCATTAATGGTGCCTTCACAGATGTGTAAGTTACCTATGCCTTGGCCACTAATACACCCCCATACCATCACAGATGCTGGCTGTTGAACTTTGCGTCTATAATAATCCGGATTGTTCTTTTCCTCTGTAGTCCGGAGGACACGACTTCCACAGTTTCCAAAAACAATTGGAAATGTGGAATCGTCAGACCACAGAACACTTTTCCACTTTACATCAATCCATCTTAGAAGAGCTCTGGCCCAGCGAAGCCGGCGGCATTTCTAGGTGTTGTTGATAAATGGCTTTCACTTTGCATAATAGAGTTTTACCTTGCGCTTACATATGGAGTGACAAACTGTAGTTACTGACAGTGGTTTTCTGAAGTGTTTCTGAGCCCATTTGGTGATATCCTTTACACAGTGATGTCGCTTTTTGATGCTGTGCTGTGCAGAGGGATCGAAGCTCTGTAATATCATCGCTTACGTGCAGTGATTTCTCCAGTCTTTGCAGTCTAGTCAATAGAATATAGCTTGATAAGGATTTGCAAATCATTGTATTCTGTTTTTATTGAAGATTTACACAACGTGCCAACTACACTGGTTTGGGGTTTTATATGTTTGTCATCTGCAAGCAGAAAAACAATCTGACAGTCAATAGAGAACCCCCGCCTGAACCTGTATGGATATCCTGCAGGGAGCCAGCATCGTCTGCAGTGGACATTTTTTGGGGTATTTTTTCCCCTCAGATTTACACATTTCGGGTGAAAAATAATCACAAATGTCCATTGTGGAGGACGCCAGTTGTTTGACTTTCCTTTAAAAAGTCTATTGTCTCCTTGTTTGTGTTTGTGAGCTCGCCGCCTTGCAGACATCTACAGACGTGTCCTGGGGGCCTGCAGGATCACATTCCATCGAAGAGGCCCCAGGGAGCAGTGTGGCTTTCTCCCGAGCACTTGGCTCGGTGTGGGTCGCTCAGCTCAAAAAAATAAAAACTCCACCCATTTCACCCCCCCCAAAAAAACCCTCCCGGCCCAAGCCCCCGCCAAAACTACAAAGATCCCCCCTCCCCCTCACTGCCCTGCCTCCATTAGCCGCAGATACAGCATCCACCGCCGGCATGCTTTAATAACCAAACAGGATTATGGGCCCCGCCTGGGGACAAGCTGCCAGGGACGGAGCATGCTCAGTGTCTCGCTACGCTCGCTTTCTCTCTCTCTCTCTCTCTCTCTTTGCACTCACTTCAGAGATGGTTTTCTGTTGTTTTGTCTTTTGGAGACGTCCTCAGACGCTGTCCAGATCTGTGTGTAATCTACTCAAATATGCCTCGCTTTCTGTAATAATTCATATTAGAACTCTACTTCAGAAAAGTCAATGGAAACCATTTTTAAATGTTGATTGAAAACATTACCGTACCTTATTACTCAACATAAACTAATTACGTCGTATTTTAATTTAAATGCTAGCCAAAGAACCTACTGTATGTGCTGTTTTTTAAAGAACCACTGCAAAAATGTTTGTCAAAGCTCCTCTTCTGTTTTTAAGGATCTACAAAAAACAATAGCCAAAGATCCTCTATTTGCCAGAAGGGCTTGGCTGTTTTTAAGCAGGGAACGCAAGTAGCTCAACTGCAGATCACATCTATATCACAGCAGGTTTCTGCTGTTTTTAAGGACCTCGTCAAAGATCTCAGTCTGTTGTTTTAATGATCTACAGCATGAACGGTAGTCAAAAGATCTCCTATATCAAGAATGTCAGACTCGTTTTCATTGAGGGCCACATTGCAGTTACGGCTGCCGTCAGAGGGTTGCTTGTAACGGAATAATGTATGAATTTGCCTTTGGATTTCATTATTAATTATAAAAATTGTTTTAGGTAGACTGTCGATTTTACAGTAAAAACTTTACATTTACAAAGTGTTACTGTAAAATAGTGTTTTTCGAATTTTTTACAACATTTACAACGGTAAATGGAAAAACAGTACCACTGTTATTTTTTGGAGGGGGGGGGGTATTAGGGAAAAAGCTGGCAGCTTAGTTGCCATAATTTTTGTGTTAAATTTACATTGGTTTTTACAACATTATAATCATGGAAAAACAGTACAAGTATTTTTTTTATTCTGGCAACTTAGCAGCCAGTTTTTCTACCGTAAAACCAAATGTACCGTCTTTCCATCTACAGTAATACACCATTAAAAACAACAACCGTAGATTTTACAGTCAAAAACTGGCAGCTCAGTCAACAGAATTTTAACGCTAAAAATGTTTAATTTTTTTCTAATTACAGTAATACGCTGTAAAGAACAACGTAAAATGTTTTTTTTTTTATTCTTTTGATGGGTAGTGTGCTGTAAAGTTAAGTATTTCTATTTATTTTATTTAGACAAAAAATGTTTGGAAAGTATGATAATACTGTTTATAGTAATGTTTATGTTTGTTGCAATATTGGATACTGTTAAAGTTTAAAAGGTATGCAATTTCAAGCAGTACATATATTTTTTCTGTCAAAATAAAAAAGGTGAATTGCATTTAGTGAGAAAATATGAAGTACTTTATTTACACATTAAATTTCCAGGTGTTTGCGGGACAGATAAAATGATGTTGCGGGCCAGATCTGGCCCCCGGGCATTTAGTTTGACACCTGTGTTCTATATCATCCTCAGAACCTGAGTTCTCTGTAGAGGACATTTGTGTTTGTTCTGTTTAATGCCCACTGCAGAGAATGATAGCTCTCAAGAGGATGTCACAATAGCATTGTTCTGTTTTTAAAGATATACTGTAACAACATGCTAGTCAAAGAGCCTTTAGGATAATTGCCCACTACTGTATTAGAGGGTCTACTGCAAAAATGCTCTCAAGTTTCCGTCCGGTATGATGTCACTAATGGACCTGATTTAGCCCACGGGGTGCCAGTTAGTTAGTTTTATTTTATTTCGAACATGCATTCAGTTACAATATGGTCCATCACATATATCCAGTTTCTCAGCACCACGTATCCGAAAAGGAGTAGGAAGAAGCAGTTTATTTTCAAAACACTTCCTAACACATATGTTCACTTCCTTTGCTCAATTTTAACGCTAAATAAATCAAATAAATAATCAATGAAGTTGTCATGAATAATGTTTTTTATTTTTTTCTGTTTTTATATATATATATTATTTCTGTGTTTTTTATCCGAAACAAAATGAGGTCATGTAACTTTAAGTCCTTTGGAACTTTACAAATGTGGTTTATATTGGATATTGAACATTTTTGGTCCCAGGAGTGATCCCTGGGGTACGCCGTAAGATATATTTAGCGTGGTAGACCTGTGTTCATCTAGAGTTACGTGTTGCTCCCTGTTGGTTAAGTAGCTTTTTACCCAGTTAAAGACCAACCCCCTGATGTCATACCATTTTAATTTGCTAATTAATATATATTGATTTATTGGTTAAAATACTTATGATAAGTCTATAAACACTGCAGCTGCACACTGCTCACCAACAATTGCATCGGTAATCTTTTTTTGTTCTTTCGATTAAGTCATCGATGTTGAGATCTTACCTCTGTATCCAGTTTTTTTTTTTAATTTTGCCAATCTGTCTGCCTAAAGAGCCTAGACCACAAGTGTCAAACTGAAGGCCCGGGGGCCGTATCTGGTCTGTCACATCATTTTATATGGCCTGTGAACGCCTAGGAAAATATGCATCTATTAAGTACCGTATCTTTTCGTACTAAATGTATTTGTTCTTTTCATTTGGACAAAAACAAATATATGCACTGCATAAAATTGCATACCTTTTTAAATGTTAATATTATGCAATATCTTTATAAAATATCACTTTAGTTTCCACACATTTGTATTTGTTAAAATAAAAATAAATACTTCAATAACTGCTTTACTTATGATTTCAAAGGAAGTTATCTATCAAATTGTACACTGTAAAAAGGACAATGAGACATTAAAATTACAATGTTTTTTTATAGCATGTTCAACTGAAAACTTAAAATTGAGAAAAACTCTACCACTGTTTTTACTATAAAATCTTCCCGACTATGCTGCCTTTTTCTTACTGTAAAATCTACGGTTGTTGTTACCGTAAAAGGCAAAATGGTACCACAGTTATTTTACGGTAACAAACTGGCAGCTCAGTTGCCAGATTAAAAAAATAACAGTGGTACTGTTTTTCTTTTAAGAGTAATATGTTGAACAAACTACCTTAAATTTTACAGTAAAATTCAGGCAACTAAAATGCCAGTATTTTACTGTAAAATAACTTTGGTACCATTTTAAAATGGAAAATAAACAGTGGGTACTGTTTTCCATCTACAGTAATATAATGATTTTAAAAATCGGTAGATTTTGCATTTAAAAAAATGGTGACCAGAATTTCAATGTGAAATATACATATATATATATTTATTTTTTTTACAGTGTGCGTAAAAAATATGTTTAATAATAAAAAGCATAGGCAAATTCGTAAATAATGTATTGTTAAATGCGATCCTCTGAGGGCAGCCATCACTACGCTGTGGCCCTCAATGAAAACGAGTTTGACACCCCTGGCCTAGGCGGTATCTCGTGATTGTTAGGATATGCTGTGATGTGACTAACTAGCTGTTCTTACCTGGACAGAGTTAAGGTGGCAGTAGCCGTTGAGCGGGAAGCGGATGGCGTGAGTGGCGTCGTGGTTCCAGCTGGCATTGACAGAGTTGCACATGACGTCGCCGATCTCGGGGAAGACGTCCTCTATCAGCGCCTTGTCACCGCTCAGAGTGATTCTCTCGCCCAGTTCGGGCGCCACGCGCACCACCACGCACTCGCAGGGACGTGACACCCGGCTCAGCTCCTGGTCCAGGCGCCAGCGCTCTAGCTCGGAGAGCATGGGCTGCAGCTGGAAGTATCTGGCCTCCTCGTACAGCAGACTGAAGTCCTTGGAGAGAAAGACGAAAGGCATATAAGGACACGAGGACAAGTGAGTGATTGTTATTGTCAGTCATCTTGGGTCAAAACTGAGTTAATGTCCTGTCTTATCTATATCCTCATCCTTATGTCCATTTTCTGGAACACATTCAAAGTGTCCGGCTGAGATTTTAGTCTGCACGTATTCTTACGGTTTCTGTGTTTATTCTAACCAGCATGGCCTGTCGTCAACAGCTCTTTTTAGTCGCTGTTCATGCACTCAACTAGATGTTTATAAAGAGTGTGCACACATTTCTCCCAGGTTGTTTACAGTAGCATACAAGCATAACATATGGCGACTACATTAAAAACCATAAATGAAGTACCGTATTTTTCAGACAGTAAGGCGCACTTAAAATCCGTTCATTTTCTCAAAACTCGACAGTGCGCCTTATAACCCGGTGCGCTTAATGTACGGAATAATTTTGGTTGTGCTTACCGACCTTGAAGCTATTTTATTTGGTAAATGGTGAAATGATAAGTATGACCAGTAGATGGCCGTCACACATAAGCGATACGTGTAGACTGCAATATGACTCAAGTAAACAAAACCAACATTTTAAATGTTCCATTAAAAATATATAACATTACACACGGTGCTCAAAAATCTATCAAAATGTTTTAGTACGACTTTGGTAAGCTAAGAAGCTGCACTGCTTGATGAATTGTACTGTGCTTCAACATACGAGTATTACTATGGTGTGTGCATAAGGTAAGACAAGATCTGCCATCTTTTTAGTGACTATTATGCAAAAGCAACTTTACTTACCTTCTGATCTGTATTTGGGATCTGCATTAGTCCTAAAAAATGTGTGCGCGTCCGCCTTTGTAATCCGTCTCGACGGCGTTGTGAATGAGTGACTTCTTTTTCCTCAATCTTCTAGTTATGGGACATTCATCCTCCGTTGTTGCCATTTCATATATAAAGCAGTGTAAAGTTCTTACTTGTATCTGTCAGTAAACTCGCCATGAAAGCTCTAAAACATACCGGCATAGTGAGTTTACATTATTCACCCAAGAAACTCTAGTTATTAGAGAGTTCTGTCGGATGGTTTTTCACGGGACACATTTCCGGCGTTGTTATTGCACTAGTTATGCTGGGCCGTTATTGTTTTCAGTTAAGTCTGAATGTCATTAAAACAGTTAGCTCCATCTTTTGACACTTCTTCCACTCCCGTCCTTGCACGCTACACCGCTACAACAAAGATGACGGGGAGAAGACACTGTCGAAGGTGAGCCACGTAAATCAGACCGCCCACAAAACTACGCATCCTGAAGTGACTGTCAGAAAGCGACTTGAAGGGGGTCTGTAAAACATCATCTAAGCGATATTTTGACCAAAGAACCACCATTGCATGTTATGTAGACCACAAGGAAGTGGTTTACATTTCGAAAAAATTATAATTATATGACCCTTTCATGCGCCTTATAATCCGGTGTGCCTTTTGTATGAAGAAAACCTGATTAGACCCGCTCATCAGCAGTGCGCTTTATAATCCGGTGCGCTAAATGGTCCGGAAAATATGGTAATAATGTTATAGGAGCCAAATATTTATATATTATAAGGTGGAATTATTCTATTTAACAATCTTCTATATGCTTAAAGCACTCTGCTATGTTTAAATATCTAATATACCACAGATCCTCTATGATAGGAGAACTCTGCTGTTTTTTTAAGGATCTACTGCCAAAGATTTACCTTGAGACCCCAGTATGACCGTAGCTTTCTGCTCTTTTTAAGGATTTACTGGAATAATGTTGACCAGAAAGCCCCTTTATAACAAGGGCACTCCAGTGTTTAAAAGAATCTACTGCAAAAAGGTTGTATAGACAAATAACTTTTTGACAAAAGGTACCATGCTGATTTTAAGAATCTGCATTACAAAGGCTGGACAAATAGCCTTTGCTATTTTAGAGGATATGCTGCAAAACATGTACGGACAAGCGCACGCTACTCTTTTTAATGATTTATTGAAAAAAATGTTAACCAGAAAGCCTCTATATAACGGGGGAACTCTGCTTTTTTAGGGAACCTTCTGCAAAAACTTGCAGCCAAAGATCCTCTTTTTGACAAAAGCACCATGCTGTTTTTAAAGATATACTGAATCAATTCAAGTCTAAGATGCTCTACATAATAGAACTGCTTTTTTTAGGGATCTACTGCAAAAACTTGCAGCCAAATATCCTCTTTTTGACAAAAGTATCATGCTGTTTTTAAAGATATACTGAATCAATGCAGGTCTAAGATGCTCTACATAATAGAACTGCTGTTTTTAGGGATCTACTGCAAAAACTTGCAGCCAAATATCCTCTTATTGACAAAAGTATCATGCTGTTTTTAAAGATCTACTGCACCAATGCAAGTCTAAGATGCTCTACATACTGCTGATTTTAGGGATCTTTTGCAAAAACATTTTAGCCTAAAATCCTCTTCATGACAGAGGACATCTGCTGTTTGTAAGGATATACTACAACAATGGTAGAGGACATCTGCTGTTTGTAAGGATATACTACAACAATAGTAGTCTAATCCAATCCAATCCAATCCAATCCACTTTATTTATATAGCACATTTAAACAACAATAACGTTTCCAAAGTGCTGCACAGCCATGTTAAAAACAATATTATGCTCCACCAATGACTGAATAAAACAAAAAATGAATAAAAATAAAACCAATAAAAACAATATAAAAACAAATATGATTAAAAACTATTTTAAAAGGTAAAATCAATTAAAACAGTAAAATAAAAATCAAAGTGTATAAAAAACACAGAGGACAACAGAGGACAGAGGACCACACAACTCACGTAGTGTTAAAAGCCAAAGAATAAAAGTGGGTCTTAAGACGAGACTTAAAACACTCCACTGTGGAAGCAGTTTGAACATGGAGCGGCAGAGTGTTCCAGAGCTTAGGGCCGACCACAGAGAAGGCCCTGTCTCCCCTGGTCTTAAGTCTGGTCTTGGGCACCACGAGCTGGAGCTGGCTCTCGGACCTCAGAGCGTGTGCAGGGATGTAAATTTGGATGAGGTCCGAGATATATTGAGGTGCCAGTCCATGTAAAGATTTAAAAACAAACAGCAATGTTTTAAATTCAATTCTAAAATGAACAGGGAGCCAGTGCAAACTCTGAAGATACTCTAAATAATAAAACTGAAGATACTCTAAATAATAAAACTGCTGTTTTTAAAGATCTCTCTAAAAAACAGTAGAGGACCTCTGCTGTTTTTTAAGTATCTATTGTAACAAAGCTGATTTAAAATCATCTTTATAATAATAGAACTTCTGTTTTTAAGGCTCTTCTGCAAAAAAGGGAAGAAAAAAAAATCATCTTTTTAAAAGAGTGCTCTGATTTTTGTAGGGCAGTGCTAGTCAAATATCTTCTATATCAGTGGTCCCCAACCTTTTTGTAGCTGCGGACTGTATCCCTGCAGACTGTATTGATCTATATTGATATATGATGTATATATTGTGTTTTTTATGTTGATTTAATAATAAAAAAATACAAAAAAAATAAATAAATAATAATTTAAAAAAAATAAATAAATAAATATATATATATATATATATGTATATATATATATATATATATATATATATATATATATATATATACATTATTCAATTTTTTTTACCAATCGGTACCGGGCCGCGGACCGGTGTTTGGGGACCACTGCTCTATATCATAGCTCGGCAAAATACGGCTCACGGCGACATGCCGCCCGATAAGATTTTAAATCAGGCCCGCCGGATGTTCAACATTATATTTTTAGACCTTTAACATCAAAACTGTAGCCGCCATTATGCTGTGCAGTGCTATTTTTAAATGACCGTCAGTCATGAACTATAAAAAGTATTTCAATGGTTGGAATCCGTGCTTTTGGGTGTTATACAAGGTATTACGGTAATCTAGGTCACAGCAGCTCAGACCAGGAACAAACCAGAGTGGGCGGGGTTTGTTTCAGAAAAGCCAGCCCGAAATGCATGTGTCAGAAACAGATGTGGAAGCAGATTTTTACGTGATAGTATATCATATTGTAGGTGTGTATTTGACTTCATAGTTTGCTGTTTGTTACATTTTTGTTGTGTTTTGCTTGATTGTAAAAGATCGAGGAGCTGGTCTGAGAAGTAAAAGAGGAGCGATGTTCCATCCATCCATTTTCTACCGCTTATTCCCTTTCGGGGTCGCGGGGGGCGCTGGCGCCTATCTCAGCTACAATCGGGCGGAAGGCAGGGTACACCCTGGACAAGTCGCCACCTCATCACAGGGCCAACACAGATAGACAGACAACATTCACACTCACATTCACAGACTATGGCCAATTTAGTCTCGCCAATCAACCTATCCCCAGGTGCATGTCTTTGGAGGTGGGAGGAAGCCGGAGTACCCGGAGGGAACCCACGCATTCACGGGGAGAACATGCAAACTCCACACAGAAAGATCCAGAGCCTGGATTTGAACCCAGGACTGCAGGACCTTCGTATTGTGAGGCAGACGCACTAACCCCTCCGCCACCGTGAAGCCGGAGCGATGTTCATATGTTGTTAATATTCAGTGTTTTATTATTCATAGTTAATATTGTAAATCCCACTTTCTTTATTTTTTTGTACATTTTGCGTGTCCCAGTCGGTAAAACATTGTAAAATTCCATTCCGTTTTTTTGAGGTTGTCCTTCATAACGTTTTTAGAACTCTAATGGACATTGTGACTTTTTGCATTAGTGTTCCTGGAAAAAAGGGACCCAAACACACATACTGTACAGAAGATTTGTATAGCTAAATGTGTATATATAATTTATACACACATACACCTTGGCCTCCCAGACACATTTTATGCGGCAGTCGAGTCAAAATATTTGTCCAGCTATGCTCTATATGCTTTTAACACGGCTGGATTGATGCACCGACTACAAAAACAACCGGCAAAGATACTCAGCATGACAGGAGCACTGTGCTGTTTTCCAGAAGCCTACAAAAATGCTTTTTTTTTTCTTTTTCTTTTTTGGCTGTTGGGTCTCAAACGCACCACATTGAAGTTTGGTCCCGTAGCGGGAACGTGGCCTTTGCTGCAATTTGGGCCTGTCTTTGCTTATTTTAGCTGACATACTTTCTACTGATGGAGCCTCGCTGTGGATAATCTATCAGATGATGTGCTTCTTTGTTTTCTCCCGGGGGGCAAGTCAAGTAATTACTGACTAAATGGTACACACGAGTTAAATGGTAGGAATACTAATGGGTCGCATGTCGCGTAATTCGCCGTTGCGACCAAATGCGGCGCGGAGGAATATTTATTTTCTCAATGACGGTTTATCTCTTTCCCTTTAATATCTTTCATCTTGCTCGGAAGACCTCTGCTATTATTTTTTTGCAGCGTCTCTTGTATGAATTGAGTAACCGCCAGCCTTGCATTGTGTGACTTGTAGAAGCGCTGATTGGCTGATGACAATCTCTTACTTTGAAGTCGTCCGGGATGAGCAGCTTGGACGTCCTGAGGAAGTTGAGGATGTAGCGGAACATGTGTCCGTCCCTGTCAATGAAGTAGTGCTGCTTCAGGCTGTCCAGGACTATGGGCTCTGTGCCATCAAAGAGACGACCGATCCTGTGCACACACAGCGAAAGGGATGGGCTGGGTGGGAGCGTCAACAACTATTTGAGCGGCGCTGATGCACAGCTACTATAAAAAGACAAGGAAAGGAAAGAAAGAGATTAAGAGAGGTCAGGGCCAGCTGGTTGCGCTCTGCCCGAGGCGGGAAGAGTGCCAGTCGCCCTCTGGCACACAGCCTACAGCGACCTCCCAGCCTCCAGATGGCCCCACATGCCCTTTGGCCTTTACTGCTGCTGTGACATCTGTCAAAACAACCAAGTCGCCTTTGTCTGCACGCTGCATTCTGCACATTTGGGGTAGAACAACCTGATCCAAAAAACTGCTTCTTTCACGTGGAAAAAATTCATCACGTCTTGAAACATTTGAGACAAAGCGGGGCGCAGTACTTGGCGACAACCAACAGAGGCACTGTTGTTTAGTCTCAGCGAGTCCGCTCGTAAAGAAGAACAGCTAAGCTAAGCTGTGGCACAACTGCTATGGGTCGCTACTTGAATTGACACTGGCATGGAAACAGGAGTTCAGAACATTTAGAGATTCTAACAGATAAAAAGACATTCGCGTGGAATCAATTAATGTTGATTAGTTATGCCTGAAAGATATTGAGGAAAATAAAATGTAATTGTTAGCTACAACTATCAACTTGGTAGGCAGAATTCTTCAAGTTAACGCAGAATTGACATAGAAACAGGAGTCCAGAACATTCTGAGATACTTCCAAGTCTTTAAAATGTAGGCTTGCTAAAAGTACGACACTTGCATGGAAACAGGAGTCCGGAACATTAAGGAAGGGAGCACCCGTTTACAAATAATATCCATGGTAATATTTTCAAAACTAAACCTCAAATAGAGTGCACTACTTAGCTGCTACATAACAAAAAGCAATGAAACAGCGAAATGTAACACTTGCACGGAAACAAGAGTTCAAAACAGTAACTCTTTTCGGTCATTCAAATTAATCCTTAATGAGACTGTCAATTGCATGGAATCGATCACTGAGGCAAAATGGAGTGCACTACCTGGCTGCAACCAGCAAAGGCGCTATCTTTAAATGCTGCATTCACACTGACTATGTTTACACTGCAGACCAAAGTGGTCAAAAATCAGATTTTTTTCCAGTTGACAGTTTGGATTAAAAGTAAAATGAGATCTTGCTCAGACTCCAGTAAAAAGGCGCACAGACCCCAATGTCACTAGCATGCGCAGTTGGATAAAGAAAAAAAAGGAAGTTGACCGGATTCCATAAATGAACAAGGAAGTTGCTACTAATGCTACAAAATAAAAGTTGTCTCATCTTAAAAGTGAGGTTTGAAGTTATAATAAAGTAACTTCAAGAGGTAGTCACCTGAAATGGTTTTCACTTGAAGCTCATCGAGACAATGCCAAGAGTGTGCAAAGCAGTAATCGGCGCAAAGGGTGGCTATTTTGAAGAAACTTAAATATAAAACATGTATTCAATTATTTCACCTTTTTTTTGTGAAGTACATAACTCCACAAGTGTTCATTTATAGTTTTTATGCCTTCAGTGACAATCCACAATGTAAATAGTCATGAAAAAAAAGAAAACACATTGAATGATAATAAAGAGGGGACACACGTCTGGCCTGTACTGTATCTATATACTTTGATTCGGAAAAATATTTGCTTATATATGAGTTGAAAAATAAATCTCACATAATCTCGTCAATTTAACAGCCATAAAAATAGTAGAACCCTCCCAAATATATTACACTATATACATCCATCTATACATTACATTACTTTTACGTAAAAAAAACGCACACATTTTTAAGGTGTTGCGACTTTTATTTAATTTTGTAGTAGTAGCGACTTCCTCCCGGTCAACTTACTTTGTTTTCACTTTATCGAAGTGCGCATGCAAGTGACGTTCAGGCCACATTGGGGCCTGCGTGTGTTTACCCTGGAGTCAGATGAAAATGACATTTTACTTCAGTCAGCTGGATTAAAAAACATCCAATTTGGGCCACTTTAACTTGCAATGTCAACGCAGTCTTTTATCCCTCTACAAAATGAATGACTATATGGACATGGTGCATCAGGATAGGCAAATACATCTCTGAATGGGGACATATTTTATTTTTGCACACATTGTTACATTATTGCATGTTGAAAACTCACCTTGATTCTGGGAATTTGGTGAGGGTGGCCAGGCTGCTGGTGTACATGTGTCCCCCCACGTCGATGTGCACGGGGGCGTTGGACTTTGTGAGCTGCGCCGGCGTGGGGATGCCCTGGTTGCTCAGGGGGGACACTGGCGACCGGGTGATCATAGGCCTGGACATGCTGGAGCGATTATCCTGATTGGGGACAAGAGAGAGAGAAAATACGATTATTTTATAGTTTTCCCTGCAGCTCGACCTTGACCTGAATGCTCCCATGAATCTGCACCTGCAGGCCATAAACTCCCCAAAAAATTAATTTGAGGGAAGCTGTAATAATAGCCTACCCTTAACCCATGGGTGTCAAACTCATTTTAGATCGGGAGCCACATAGAGAAAAAAACACTCCCAAGTGGGCTGGATTGGTAAAATCACGGCACGATAACTTAAAAATAAAGACAACTTCAGATTGTCATACAGAACTCATCACTGTCATTTATATTTATACACCCAGCTCAACTGGCTCCATCCTGACAAGCGACGGCTGTACCACTGGTCTCTATTTGTTTTCAAGTGTTTTTGTTTTAATCTACCAGCATATTTGAAATGTTTTCTTGTGCCCTTTACATCATCCTACCCTCTAAGACACTCTCAATATCCTACATTTACTGTCCCTACTGTGCGTTAAGTCTTTTCTTATAGAGCCCCCATTAACTGGAATCATCTGCCTGTCTCTATGAGGTCTTTAGCAGCCATTGGTCCCTTCAATATATATCTTATGGTTTATGTTAAAACTGAATGCCACTGTATGTAGTATGCCCTTGGTTGGAACTTAATTTAATAATACTATATATATTTTACTGCATAAATATGTTGTTCTATTTCCCTCCGGGTACTTTGGCTTCCTCCCACCTCCAAAGACATGCACCTGGGTATAGGTTGATTGGCAACACTAAATTGGCCCTAGTGTGTGAATGTGAGTGTGACTGTTGTCTGTCTATCTGTGTTGGCCCTGCGATGAGGTGGCGACTTGTCCAGGGTGTACACTGCCTTCCGCCCGATTGTTGCTGAGATAGGCACCAGCGCCCCCCGCGACCCCAAAGTGAATAAGCTGTAGAAAATGGATGGATGGATTGTCTGTCTGTAATTGTTTGTTGTGTAACTTGTCCTGTGTTTTATTGTATTGTGTTAATTTTAAATGTCTTTGGTCCCCCTTGAAAACGAGATGCTGCATCTCAAGGGGTTTTCCATTAATAAATTCAAAGATTGTTTTTTGTTTAAAAATAGAACAAGCACATTCTGAAATTGTACAAATCATACTATTGTTTTTATATTTTTAAATTAACTGTTGCAGTTAATAGTATATATACCTTGAATGTTGTCTGTCTGTCTGTGTTGGCCCTGCGATGAGATGGCGACTTGTCCTGGGTGTACCCCGCCTTCCGCCTAAATGGAGTTGAGATAGGCTCCAGCACCCATCACGACCCCGAACGGGGCAAGCGGTAGAAAAAAGGATGGATGGATACTTTATTTGTCCTTATTTATATTTTCTGAATGAATTATATGATAATGTTCATTAGTCAACTTATTGGTGTTAATTTTCAATCCATCAAGATGAAAAAATTATATAGAAATCAAATTACAGTATGTTTTTTAAGTAGTTTTCTCATTTTCCTCGACTGATGTACTAACATCAGGTGGTTTCTTTTGTACATACCGTATTTCCTTGAATTGCCGCCGGGGCGCTAATTAATGTAAAACCTCTTCTCACTTCTGCGCTTACCAAAGGCATGCGGTAAAAGTAAGCAAGCGCTAATTGTTTTAAAACCTCTTCTCACTGCGGGACTTACCAAAGGTATGCAGTAAACATCTGAGTGTGATGTAAGCTTGGACTTCAAATCCTACTGAATAGCTCTTAATCTTCTTGAAAATGATGACAGAGGAAGTGTCACTCGTGACGTCACAAGTTTGACCAGGCGTTAATAAATGATAAATAAATGATAATTGGGTTGTACTTGTATAGCGCTTTTCTACCTTCAAGGTACTCAAAGCGCTTTGACACTACTTCCACATTTACCCATTCACACACACATTCACACACTGATGGAGGGAGCTGCCATGCAAGGCGCTATCCAGCACCCATTAGGAGCAAGGGTGAAGTGTCTTGCTCAGGACACAACGGACGTGACAAAGTTGGTACTAGGTGGGGATTGAACCAGGGAACCTCGGGTTGCGCACGGCCACTCTGCCACGCCATCCCAAATACTAATACTAAGCCTGATCCGGTGTTGTACCGGAATCTGTTACCCATCGGAATTTGTAACTCCAGGGGGCGATGTTCCCATGACGTTTGTTTGAAGGCCAAAGAAGAGGAGAAGAAGAACACTTGCGTAAATGGCGTAAACTATCCTTAATGCTGAAATGTCAGTTGTCAGAATTTCAGCATTAATAAATTACACATATCCTGGAAATCAATGACTTACTTTCATTATAGTATGAGTCCATTGTATCAGCTGTTGATTCTGTCTCACACACATACATTGTATTATATATATTGGAAAATGTATGTGTGTGAGAGAGAATCAACAGCTGATACAATGGACTTATACTATAATGAAAGTAAAACATTGATTTCCAGAGTACCGGATTTTTCGGACTATAAGTAGCAGTTTTTTTTCATAGTTTGGCCGGGAGTGCAACTTATACTCAGGAGCGACTTATGTGTGAAATTATTAACACATTACTGTAAAATATCAAATAATATTATTTAGCTCATTCACGTAAGAGACTAGACGTATAAGATTTCATCGGATTTAGCAATTAGGAGTTACAGATTGTTTGGTAAACGTATAGCATGTTCTACATGTTATATTTATTTGAATGACTCTTACCATAATATGTTACGTTAACATACCAGACTCCTTCTCCGTTGGTTATTTATGCCTCATATAACGTACACTTATTCAGCCTGTTGTTCACTATTCTTTATGTATTTTTAAATTGCCTTTCAAATGTCTATTCTTGGTGTTGGGTTTTATCAAATAAATTTCCCCAAAAAGTGCGACTTATACTCCAGTGCGACTTATACTGCGAAAAATACGGTATGTGTAATTTATTAATGCTGAAATTCTGACAACTGACGTTTCAGCATTAAGGATAGTTTACACCAGGGGTCTCAAACTCAATTTACCCGGGGGCCTCTGGATGCAGAGTCTGGGTGAGACTGGACCGCAAGAAAAATATTTCTTAAAAATATTTTTGCATACTCCTCAGCATGTTTAGTTTAATGACGTTTCAAATTGTATTCCTTGTGTACCACAACTTTCTCTGTGCCCCTGTGCTCAACTAAGAAATATTGCATCTCCCACTTTTCCTGGAATTGTCTTTGCTCGTCACTAACCTTTCTCCTCACTGCAAGCTTTGAAAAAGACATGTTTGGGGATGTGGAATATATTTGTATTTAGCCGGCGCACGGAGAATAATGTTATTTCCGCAATGTGTGTCGTTCAAATTAAACGATAAAAAAAACTTAACAGTTTGAATTGGTCCAGGTTATCTGGGATTGTTATTACTGACGGACAGGTGTCGAGGTGTGACTGCAGCCATGCACGTAAGAAAACCCTCATCTCCATGGCAACATCTCTGTCGCTTTAACTCTTTTGCTGCTTTTCCACTAATGCAGGTGTAGGCAAGCCAGAACGTTGAAAAAGTCATTTTGGACACAGATAACTCAACGCTGTCAAGCGCCATTCATATAAAACTTGCGGGCCACACTAATATTAAAGGCCTACTGAAACCCACTACTACCCACCACGCAGTCTGGTAGTTTATATATCAATGATGAAATATTAACATTGCAACACATGCCAATACGGCCTTTTTAGTTTACTAAATTACAATTTTAAATTTCCCGGGAGATTCGTCTTGTAAACGTCGTCTAATGATGACGTGTACGCAAGACGTCACGCGTTTTTAGGAAGTATGAGCGCTACGCACACACAAAGCTAAATGTCGTCAGCTTTAACGGCATAATTACACAGTATTTTGGACATCTGTGTTGCTGAATCTTTTGCAATTTGTTCAATTAATATTGGAGAAGTCAAAGTAGCAAGATGGAGTTGGGAAGCTTTAGCCTTTAGCCACACAAACACACAGTGATTCCTTGTTTAAAATTCCCGGAGGTGAAAATTTACTATGGATCAGAGCGCGGTCAAGCGAACATGAATCCAGACCAAATGTCAACCAGCAGGTTTCAGTGAGAAAATTGTGGTTAAAAAGTCGCTTCTTGCCGGAGAAAAGCTGAGCTTGGGCCGTCCATGAAGCTGCCGTCGACTTCCCTGAGACATTGGCGTCAATACACCCGTGGAGACACGCTTCCGACTATCAGGTACTATTAAACTCACTAGAACACTAGCAACACAATAGAAAGATAAGGGATTTCCCAGAATTATCCTAGTAAATGTCTCTAAAAACATCAGAATCTGTCCCAATGCATTTGCGTATTTCTTTTAACTCGTTTTTTTTTTTTTTTTTTCTAGTCGGTTGCTATCAATATCCTCAAACACGAAACTTTCATCCTCGCTCAACTTAATGGAGAAATTGTCGTTTTTTCGGTCCGAATAGCACTTTGTGTTGGAGGCTCCCATTATAAACAATGTGAATATGTGAGAAGCCCTCAACATGTGACGTCATCGTCTGCGACTTCCGGTAGAGGCAGGGCTTTTCTCTTAACACCGACAGTTGCGAACTTTATCTTGGATGTTCTCTACTAAATCCTTTCAGCAAAAATATGGCAATATCGCGAAATGATCAAGTATGACACATAGAATGGACCTGTTATCCCCGTTTAAATAAGAAAATCTCATTTCAGTAGGCCTTTAACTCATTTGCTGCTTTTCCACTAATGCAGGTGTAGGCAACCCAGAACGTTGAAAGGGTCATTTTGGACACAGATAACTCAACGCTGTCAAGCGCCATTCATATAAAACTCGCGGGCCACACTAACATTAAACTGTCAAGGTGGGGGCCGCAAAATAACGTCTCGCGGTCCGCATGTTTGAGACCCTTGGTTTACGCCATTTACGCAAGCGTTCTTCTTCTCCTCCTCTTTGGCCTTGCCGTTTAACCATCAAAAAACGCCATGGGAACATCGCCCCCTGGAGTTACAAATTCCGATGGGTAACAGATTTCGGTACAACACCGGCCCTCGGGCCGTACGTTTGACACCCCTTCTAAATAGACTATTTGCGGCACACACACACACACACAAACGGCCGCAAAAAAGTTTCTGGTCCAATCGATGTTGCTCGGTGGTTAAAAAGCCCAAATAAAAATGATTGGAAAGAGCGCGTTTACCTGCGCCGGCATGACGCTGGTCGGAGAGGAGGTGACCGAGTGGTCGTTCTGCTTGAGAGAGGCGGCGGGCAGCGGCTCTCCTCGCACGGCGTACATGAGCGACGTCTCGCGGCACTCCGCAGCCCGCATCGGCACGCGTTTGAGGGGCGCGTGCACCGCCTCGTCCGCGGAAGTGATTGTCCGCTGTCGCTTCCTCGCCTTCTGGTGCGTCAAGTCCATGATATCCGTCTCGTCCATCTCCTTTTGAGCTTGACGTCCTTTTGGCCGGCTAAAAGGCACCTTCTTCCGGACAAGAGGAGGCGGTTGGGTAGAGCGAGGCTGTCAGGCGGAGCAGCTCGCTTGCAATGGCTGGGAGAAGTCAAAGCCCCCGACAACATTAGCATCGCAGCGCCTGCGGCTCTTTCTTCCAATCGAGGCTGTCGCTCTTTCACTGGCAGCAGGTACGACTGTCGCATTTTCACAGCCGAACCAATCCTGTTTTTACTCCTTCTTTTCCCCCCCTTTTTGTCACAACTGATCTGGACACCCCCCCACCCCCTCTTCTGACCTTTGCTCCCCCTCCCTGCTTCCCTCCTCTTCCAACACACACACACACACACACACACACACACACACACACACACACACACACACACACACACACACACACACACACACACACACACACACACACACTCTTGAATTTCTTACCTTCTTGAGACCTCCAAAAAATGCCTACCTCTTTTAGGACCACCCTTTCTAGATATATAAAGATTTTTATTTATTGTTATTGATAGTTTATCGAGTATGTCATAGTCAGCTCCACATCATACATGTAGTACAAAATTTCCATACATATCTCTATTGAACAGTTTTGTGCTCAATGGCAATATTATTATTTCACAAAAAAATCATCCATCCATCCATCCATCCATCCATTGTCTTCCGCTCGTCCCGTTCAGGGTCGCGGGGGATGCTGGAGCCTATCTCAGCTACAATCGGGCGGAAGGCGGACAAATCGCCACCTCATCGCAGGGCCAACACAGATAGACAGACAACATTTACACTCACATTCACACACTGAGGCCATTTTAGTGTTGCCAATAAAATTTGATTAAGAAAATTGCCGCAAGGCATATAGTATGCGCCTGCCTTTACTTACTGCCGGGTCAAACTCGCTTCCCAAAATAATTAGCGCATGCTTAGTATTACCGCCTGGTCAAACTCCTGACGTCACGCGTGACACTCCCCCTGTCACCAATTTCAAAATGGAGGAGGGTGATTTCAATACCGGTAATTAGAAATCGCATAAGAGCTATTCAGTAGGATTTAAGGTCCAAGCTTACATCACACTCAAATTTTTACTGCATGGCTTTGGTAAGTGTCGGAGTGAGAAGAGGTTTTAATATAATTACCGCTTGCTTACTTTTACCGCATGCCTTTGGTAAGCGCAGGAGTGAGAAGAGGTTTTAAATTAATTAGCGCCCCGGCGGCTATTCGAGGAAATACGGTATTTCAAAAGAGTAAAATGTCCAGCATTAAAAGATTACAGTTGGTACAAAATGCATCTGCTAGACTTTTGACAAAAACAATCAATCAATCAATGTTTATTTATATAGCCCTAAATCACTAGTATCTCAAAGGGCTGCACAAACCACAACACAAACCACAACGACATCCTCGGTAGAGCCCACATAAGGGCAAGAAAAACTCACCCCAGTGGGACGTCGGTGACAGTGACAATGATGACTATGAGAAGCCTTGGAGAGGACCGCATATATGGGCAACCCCCCCTGTGCACTTAAGATGTAACTTCAAGGTTTTACTACTTTCGTATAAAACACAACACGGTCTAACTCCATCCTATCTTGCCGATTGTATCGTTCCATATGTCCCGGCAAGAAATCTACGTTCAAAGAACTCTGGCTTATTAGTGATTTCCTGGGCTCCAAAAAAGTATGTGGGCTATAGAGCGTTTTCTATTCAGGCTCCAGTACTCTGGAATGCCCTCCCGGTAACAGTTAGAGATGCTACCTCAGTAGAAGCATTTAATTCCCATCTTAAAACTCATTTGTATACTCTATTCTTTAAATAGACCCCCCTTTTAGACCAGTTTGATCTGCCGTTTTTTCCCCGAATCTGTGCCCCCCCCTCTACTTTGTGGATTCGGTGACCACAGATGACGCGATAGCTGTCCAAAGTTGGGACCCAGGGTGAACCACTCATATGTGCACCAGTTGGGGACGTATCTGCGCTGTTGACCTGTCTCCACTTGAGATGATCTCCTGCTGGCCTCACTATGGACTGGATTCTCACACTATTAACTATAGATCCACTATGGACTGGACTCTCACACTATTAACTGGAGCCACTATGGACTGGACTCTCACAATATTATGCTATATCCACTTGACGTCCATTGCACCGGTCGCCCAGGGGGGATCCCCACATCTGCGGTCCCCTCCAAGGTTTCTCATTTTCATCCCAATGGGTTAAGTTTTTTCTTGCCCTAATGTGGAATCTGAACCGCGGATGTCGTTGTGGCTTGTGCAGCCCTTTGAGACACTCATGATTTAGGGCTATATAAGTAAACTTTGATTGATTGATTGAAAGGAAAAAGTATAAACTTTTTGAATCCACCCTTTTTTTACACAGTTACTTTAACTGACATCCAGTTTCCTTTGAACCATATTTTATCAAATTCATATGGGTCCACATATTGCAATTTGCCCATAACTATGTGCTTACAATTCTTAATTTATCATAAGTAAGTCATATAAGTCATTAATACTCATATTTAAAATAAGCCTAAACCACACTTTACCGAACCAGAATATTAGATTTGTACAATTTCTTAAAATGCCCAGTGTTTCAGCAGTGTTTGAGCTCATCACTCATTTACAACATTAATAATATATAAATGCTGTACAAATATAAAAAAGCTTGTTGTGAAAAATGAGTTGGAAATTCACAAGAAAGAGGTCACAGTTTCACAAGAAAAACGTAATTTTACTCAACGCAAGTCAACATTTTACAAGAAAAACTGAACATCTGCGCAGTTTCAAAGTTGGAATTTTACTCATAACAGTTGTAATTTTGCAAGAAAAACTTAACAGTTTGTCAATTTTATGAAAAGAGTTGTAGTTTTACTCCACAAAAGTCACAATTTCATAAAAAAAACTATCAATTTCATTTTGACAAAAACTGACAAATTATGACAAGTCATAATTTTACTCAAAAAATTTCACCTTTTTAAAAAAAAATTGGCAATATTGTGATAAAAGTCTGAATTTTATACGACAAATGTCAACATTTTGCAGTCAGAAGTAATAATTTTACATGGAAAAAAGAAATACTTTTACAAGAAAATATTGCAATATTACAAAAACAGAAAGAATATAAGAAATTGTTCCCAATTTTATAAGAAAAATTTCGACACATTGTAAGAAAAAGACTGCTTTTAGTTATTTTGTTGTTGTTGAATTGTTTGTTTGTAATTTGTTTTTAATCTTCATTATTTACTTCAAGTTATTACAACATGTCTCTATATGCATATTTACTTATTTTTTTAAATACATTTTGGCCAAAGCGGGCGCATTTCAATTCATTACACACATTTGTTAAATTTTTACACACATTTTATACATTGACCAGAGGGGGAACATTTTTAAAACCGACACACAGTCAATTTGAAAAATCCCTCCTTTTTGGAACTTCCTTAATTTTGAACAGATGGACCATGTGCCGCACTTTGGGCAACCCAGGTGTAGAAGCTAACTGTTAATGACCACTTTAGTCTTAGTACCGTAGTGTATTTGTTCATCCTACGGTCACATATGGGACACGGGTTATCTTATGTCAGCACCGGAAGTTGTAAAATCAGCTGTGCACCTGGCGGGATTTTTCGGGGATGAATAGGGAAGTCCTTTTTTAGCTGCAATCTTGTTTTATCATATATTGCTGCCTTTGCACTTGTCAATGTTTACTTTTGTGTGCACATTAAATCATCAAAAAATCCTGACTTTGGAGCAATGTTCACAGACTGTAATATTTGTCTCTCTATTATATGCAATCGGTTTTCCGTATTGGGACCATGATTTCAGTCCTAAATTGTTCACCGGTCCTCATATGGAAGGTACTTTTCTTTGCTGATGTCTCAAGAAGGGTAGAAATACAAGAACACACACACACACTCTACATAAGGCTGCAATTCAGCTAACAACCAACTCATCACACACAAATCCAATCTGTGGCCCACCAGATAGCACTGTTTTTATTACCTTACATGTATTTTATATGAAATACGGAGCAATATTCCTGTGTGTGCACTAGGGTTGTCCTGATACCTATATTTTAGTACCGGTACCAAAATGTATTTCGATACTTTTCTGAACAAGGGGGACCACAAAAAATGGCATTATTGGCTTTATTTTAACAAAACATCTTAGGGTACATTAAACATACACTTTATTGGCAAAAAATTTTGGCCGACTGCTTTGACTCACTTATGAACTTGCAGTGCCATCCCATTCCTAACGAATAGGGTTCAATATGATGTCGGTCCACCTTTTGCAGCTGTTACAGCTTCAACTCTTCTGAGACCATTCTTCCAAAAGTGCATTGGTGAGGTCACAGCCTGATTTTGTCTCTCAGTCTCCATTCTAATTCATCCCGAAGGTGTTCTATCGGGTTCAGGTCAGGACTCAGTGCAGGCCAGTAAAGTTCAACCATGTCTTTATGTACCTTGCTTTGTGCACTGGTGCACAGTCATGTTGGAAGAGGAAGGGGCCCGCTCTAAACTGTTCCCACAATGTTGGGAGCATGGAATTTTCCAAAATATTTTGGTATCCTTGAGCATTCAAAGTGGTCCATGCAGCTGACGTCGACTTCCCTCAGAGACTGGCCTCAAGACACCCGTGGACACACCCCTCCGACTATCAGGTATTATTTGATCTCACTAAAACACTAGCAACTCAATAGAAAGATAAGGGATTTCCCAGAATTATCCTAGTAAATGTAAAAACATCTGAATCCGTCCCAATGCAATCGCCTTTTTTTTTTTTAACTTTATTTATTTATTTAAATTTTTTTTCCGGTCCTTCGCCATCAATATCATCATCAACGAATCTTTCATCCTCACTCAAATTAATGGGGAAATTGTCGTTTTCTCAGTCCGAATAGCTCTTGCTAGTGGTGGCTCCCATTATAAACAAAGTGAAGACGTGAGGAGCCCTCACCCTTGTGACGTCATCGTCTGCGACTTCCGGTAAAGGCAAGGCTTTTTTATTAGCACCAAAAGTTGCAAACTTTATCGTCGATTTTCAGCAAAAATATGGCAAAATTGCAAAATTATCAAGTATGACACACAGGATGGACCTGTTGTCCCCGTTTAAATAAGAAAATCTCATTTCAGTAGGCCTCTAATATTTGATAATGAAACTTTAGATAGTAAGAAATTCAGAATATTTTTCGTAATAAAGGTGATTATTGTCTTGGGGGAGTGTCTCCACAGTTTATAGAGACACATAATTAGCGGTGACTGCATATACATGCACATTTTTCTCTTGGCTCTTGGACTGTCACACTCCCTCCCTTCTCCGTGTCTGCCCTGCATGCTCCGTAGTATTGTCTTGTCTCAACTTTGTTGTTGCCTCTTTTTGAACTAAAACGAAACAATTTAATTAATCAACTGGCCTCTCAACAAAATTGACAAGATCTTGGGTTCTGGGGAGCCAGTCTGTCTTGACGGAACGGTTGTTGCTGGACACATGACGGATTCGTGGGAGAAGCGGAGTGCCACGTGGCTTGAGACACTTTTCAGTCGATGACGCTGATATCTACCTATATGGATATCATGAGATTGGGAGTAAGCGTTGCAAATTTGAATATGCTGGCAGCCCTTCAAGGTACCCTAAAGTTGCCAGGAATGTTTGGAGGATGTGGACAGAACTTTGGGCTTTCATTTTTGTGGTTTTGGATAACATCCGACCGTCTGCCTCGCAGGATGAATTTGAAGACCAGAACTAGACAATTAAGAGTCAAAAGTTTAAAAATGTTTCTTGTTCTCAATCACAACCATTCTAATCTTGATTGCTTCCCATGTCAACAATTTGGCAAAGTTGTTGCTTCAAGATTCCCCTGTTGCAAGTTTTGCAGTTTCTGTGTGAAATGTTTGTGTGCTCATCGGCTATCAAGTTTTTTTCTCAGCCCCAGTCTGTGCCCCTTCCCCGGTGGATCCCAGTCTGAGATCGACTTTTTAAAAATAATCTTTCCCCACGTTTTACGGGGTGCCGCAAAGTTTAATTTCATTGTACTTGTGCAATGACAGTATAGTGCATACCTCATCATACCATACCACTAAATTAGTCTGATTTCTCAAATAATTCGCCTTTGAAGCAGCATCCTACAACCCATAAACACACCTTATTCTGATCATGTTTGGCTTTTGAGAAACCAAGCTAACACACCTAGATTATGCGATTAATAACCAGATCTGTCAGCCAGAGGGGATTAGCATTAATGATCGGCATTGAAAAGCAATAATCGGCAAAAGCGATTACGTACTTTCACACGGAAATCTGCCGATAATGATCAGCAGCCAATCGATTGGCACATTCCTAAAAATAATGGATATGAAACATATTGATATAGGCTTCTGTTCTATTGTTGAACAGCCAAGGATTTTTTCATTTTGAAGATTTAACTCCATCCATTTCCTACCACGAGTCCCTTTTTAGGGACGCGGGGGGGCTGGAGCCTATCTCAGCTGCATTCGGGCGGACGGCGGGTACACCCTGGACAAGTCGCCACCTCATCACAGGGCCAACACAGATACACAACATTCACACTCACATTCACACACTAGGGCCAATTTAGTGTTGCCAATCAACCTATCCCCAGGTGCATGTCTTTGGAGGTGGGAGAAGGCCGAAGCACCCAGAAGGAACCCACGCAGTCACGGAGAGAACATGCAAACTCCACACAGAAAGATCCCGGGCCCGGGATTGAATTCAGGACTACTCAGGATTTTCGAATTGTGAGGGTTAGGGTTAAGGTTGAACTTGATTTATTCAAAAATGGTCGCAGGTAGTTATACAGCGTATTTTCTCAATATTGCAAATACATAGGTTGGTCAGTCAGGAGCAAGAATGACTCTGGAGAAGTCTTCATTCTCTTTAAAGGGCAAGGTCAGACAAGTCCAGTGTGTTCAAGGTTCGGTGATGTGGTGATGCACCCTAGAGATGTTTTCAAACGGTTTGTTTTGAAACTGAAGCTGTGTAGCTAAAATATTTCTGTCTTGATGCCTTAAGTCCTGTATTTTGTTACTTGTTCCTGCAATAAGTGAACTTTGTTATTGCTATAGTTATTGTAATCATCAACAGAAAAGACTAATCACAATCGAAAAGAGCAGCTTGCAAGCATTTTTGAAGTAACAAGGGAAGGATTTCACACAGCTCCAAGACATACTGTATATATATACACAGTATATATACAAGCCACATATATAAAACCGGTACAAACGATTTGTAAAAGTTTATTTACACACCTTAGTTGTTTCCAAAAGGTGCCTGTAACCCGGCAGTAAAACGGTTGATCAAACAAAACATAAGTCATTGTCATGGACCCATTTGCTGCAGAAGGTGGCTCTCCAATCAGCTAAACAAACTCAATAAATCCACGCTTTTGGTGAATTTACATAACGGAAACAATACAAAAAGAATGACATTGTAAGTTAATAATACTAACACAGACACTGGTAAACGTGTAAGCATATTAGCTAATGCTAATGGCGCTAGGTTCATTGCATTAGAATAGCACATACAAATATGCAGTAAAGACTCCTACAGACATCTAGCATGGAATGGTTTAGTAAGTAAGAATTGTTTTAGTTATATTGTAAAACTTACAAACGATGTTTGGAGTGATTAGTGAAGAGTATTTTCGAGAAGAAACGGTGTGGATGAATATACATCCGTCACAGAACAGGAAAGTATATTGCCAATCCGCAGAACGAACTCGTTCAAGAGATGGCGCCGTAGCACAAACAATAACACGCCCTTTTATTGTCTCTATCGGTGTAATATAACATCTATTTGTTGAGCACAAAACCTAATGACTGTTAGCAAAGAAAAGTCAATAAATTGCTTCAATGTTTTTATAAGCATTGGAAAAAAGTAGCGGCTTATAGTCCGGAAAATACGGTAAGTAACAAATTCAGCATCGCAGTAAAACCAGTAACAATAAAGAAAATAGAAATTGTGTGTATCAGAATCCCAGGGGTTCCTAAATGCAACGCCCTTGCCGTGACTTAGGCTGTTGTGTTGAGGTACAGCACAATGTGCCTGTGGCACAGCACTATGTGCCTGTGGCGACAATCACATTTAAAATTAGCTTTCTCTGTACTCTGTGTGCCTCTATCGGAACACCACATCACATAATATCACCTTCAAGCACTTGCTGCAGGTGGCTCAGCCTGCATTCATTTAACACTTTTTTCCGCCTATGTTACTAACCCTTATGTCGGCATCGGTGCCATTACAGAGCTGAGTTCTGGTACCCATCCCTAGTCAATGTCTCTGACGGAGCAGGAAAGAGCGCAACGCGGGCTTTAGTGTTTGTTGTACATGCCATGTACCGTATTTTTCGGACTATAAAGCGCACTTAAAATCCTTTTATTTTCTCAAAAATCAGACTGTTGCCTTATAACCCGGTGTGCCTAATGTACGGAATACTTTTGGTTGTGCTTACCGACCTCGAAACCATTTTATTATGTACATGGTGTAATGATAGGTGTGACCAGTAGTAGCACATAAGAGATACATGTAGACTGCAATATGACGCCAGTAAACAACACCAACACTTTAAATGTTCCATTGAAAATAAAGAACATTACACACGGCACTCAATAATCTGTCAAAATGTTTTGATATGACTTTGAAGCTGCACCGCTTGATGTATTGTCGGCCCTTTACGACTAGCGTTGATAGAGATACAAGTATTAGTATAGTGTGTGTATAAGGACTGCAAAATGGCACCCATTAGTAGACATATTATCTGACGTTTTGTTTCAGGATATTATGAAAAAGCAACTTTTTTTACTTTCTGGTACCTGCAGATGTGTATTTGAGATCTGCATTAGTCCTGAAAATTTGCGAACTTCCGCCACTTCCGTGCCGATGCCGTTGTCGATAAGCTTCTTCTTTTTCTCTATTTTTGTGTTATGGGGCATTCATCCTCTGCTGTTGCCATTTCTAATATAAAGTAGTGAAAGTTCTAACTTGTATCTCACTATGGACGTGCTAAGAACTACCAGTGTAGTGAGTTTTCATAATTCACCCACGGAACTTTAGTTCTCCAACTTCGTTGTTCTCCAATTTCATTGTTCTTTGAACCTGTTCAATGTAATAATGACAATAAAACTCTATTCTATTCCAGAGTTCCGGTCGAACGTTTTTTTTACGGGACACATTTTTGGCGTTGTTGCACTAGTGAACCACGGATAAGGAGATGCTGCTCCGTTGTTGATTAGAGTAAAGTCTGAAAGTCATTAAAACAGCTAACTCCATATTTTGACACTTCTTCCACTCCCGTCCTTCGACGCCACTCCGCTACAACAAAGATGACGGGAAAAAGACGCTGTCGAAGGTGAACCACGTAAATAAGACCGCCGACAAAACGGCGCATCCCGAAGCGACTGTCAGAAAGCGACTTGAAGATGATCTGTAAAAAATCATTTTTGCAACATTTTGACCAAAGAACCACCATCACATGTTATGTAGACCACAAGAAAGTGTTTTAGATTAAAAAAAAAAAAATCATAATATTGCCCCTTTAAAGGCCTACTGAAACCCACTACTACCGACCACGCAGTCTGATAGTTTATATATCAATGATGAAATATTAACATTGCAACACATGCCAATACGGTCTTTTTAGTTTACTAAATTGCAACTTTAAATTTCCCGCGGAGTTTCTTGTTGAAAACGTCGCGGTATGATGACGCGTGCGCGTGACATCACGGACTGTCAGGAAATATTAGCTCAGCACTATTTACGGCTAAAAGTCGTCTCTTTTCATCGCATAATTACACAGTAATTTGGACGTCTGTGTTGCTGAATCTTTTGCAATTTGTCCATTTAATAATGGAGACTATAAAGAAGAATGCTGTTGGTAGAAAGAACGCTGTTGGTGGAAAGCGGTGGATTGCAGCTGTCTTTAGCACCGAGACACAGCCGGTGTTTCTTTGTTTTTAACACAGAGCGGTCAAGCGAACATGTTTCTCTACGTCAACCAGCATGTTTTTGAATGGGAAAATTTGGATATATATCTTACCGGAGACATAATTGGATTATTCATCCTCCTGCAGTAGCTGTTTGAAAGGCAGCTATGAGCTTGGCTCCTCGGCTTCTCTCTGAGACACTGTGTGTTCACTACAGCCATCCGACCTCGAGGTATGTCTTTACAATCTCACTAAAACACTATTAAAACAATAAGCAGATAAGGGATCTTCCAGAATTATCCTAGTAAATGTGTCTATCTACATCTGACACGCTTACACTGCCGCCGCCCGGAGCCGTCGCTTTTTATTTTATTTTTTCTAGTCCTTCGCTATCAATATCATCATCCACAAATCTTTCATCCTCGCTTAAATTAATGGGGAAATTGTCGTTTTCTCGGTCCGAATAGCTCTTGCTGCTGGAGGCTCCCATTATAAACAATGTGAGGATGTGAGGAGCCCTCACTCTTGTGACGTCATCGTCTGCAACTTCCGGTAAAGGTGAGGCTTTTTTATCAGCACCAAAAGTTGCGAACTTTATCGTCGATGTTCTCTACTAAATCCTTTCAGCAAAAATATGGCAATATCGCAAAATTATATAGTATGACACATAGAATGGACCTGCAATCCCCGTTTGAATAAGAAAATCTTATTTCAGTAGGCTTTTAATGCGCCGTATAATCCCGTGCACATTTTGTATAAAAAAAACCTGACTGGACCCGCTCATCGGCAGTGCGCCTTATAATCCGGTGTGCCTATGGTCCCGAAAATACGGTAATCAATGGTTTTGCTCGTCTCGTTATTTACTTTTAACTGGATAACAGACATGAATAGAAATACAAAAAAAATTCCGGAACAATGCATACAGCAGTGACTATACCACAGCGACTAATGTGTTGACCACTCTATTGCTTTTGATTCGGACCACAACATGTCCTGTGAGAAGCACCATCAGGACAGTGGGTAGAGAAGGGAAATGTGGAGGCTACACCAATTTTAATAACACTCAGATTCAAATTAATTAGTTCAACCAGTGGCCTTAAAACATGCACACTCCAGTGCCTTTGCTGGCAGTGTGAGTTTCACACCTAAGACAGCCAATTAGCAATTAAGCTTGCCTTTAAGTGCAGGCCTGCAACGTGTGTGTGCGTGTGTGCGTGCGTGCGTGTGTGCGTGTGTGTGTGTGTGTGTGTGTGTGTGTGTGTGTGTGCGTGTGTGTGATCCTGGTCTGATTTGCATGCCATTTGTGCTCACGCTGATAAGCAAGCAGGCAGCAGCCATACATAGTTTTAAAATTCAACTCCTGAATCCCTCGCAGAAGGCAAGGGGAGCTGCGGGGCAAACGGGAGCGAAATCACATGGCTGCTCTTCAAAAGGGGACCTGTGTAAGGCAGCCGGCAAAGTGCGTGGGATCACACTCAGAATGCAGGTAATTTGTTCCCTGACTAATTTGTGGAGATGATGGTGTGTGTGTGTGTGCGTTTGAGAGCAAGGAGTGTGCCTGTGGAGAGTTAAGTTCTGAAAACAGCTCGGTGGAATTGGATTTCCTCAAAGCCTTGTCATCGCAAAGGTGGATTGAGTGTAAAATATGTGAAGCATTATGGAAAATAGCAGGAAAGAAGACATGCAGGAGAGGGAGAGATGTGGATGCCGGGTGGGTGGGAATGAGCTCTTATAGCAGCCGTGTTATGTTAGGTTGGCGGAGGGACACAGTCGCGTGTGATAATCACTGACGTCCTCAGCACTTTTATGTCTTTGAGGCTTGGCACCGGCTGAAAAGACGTCACGCATGCGGCGTCTGCTTCCTCCTGACCTGTTGCCTCGCTTGCTTGTTGTTAAAAATCTTTGGATCTATGATTTGTAGTCTCTCCTCCCGCCAGTTGACAGAGGTAACTGCCACTTTGCCCGATGAAATTAGAGTCAAAGCCCAAGGTCGTCGTGCGCGCTACATATATGTCCTGCAAGCAATGGGGTCGCTCCTCACGCCAGTTATTAGGAATAATTGCCCCCTTGCATAAAAGAAAACAAGACTCAAAATAATCCATGAGGTTAATTAAAACCATGTACAAGCAAATGCATGCGTGCTACGAACATGAATGACCGCTCAAGGGGGCTGCTTATTAATGATAGCAGCCAACTTCTTTTGTTATACAAATAAACCAGAAAGACACAACATACAGTACAGGCCAAAAGTTTGGACACACCTTCTACGCATTTAATGCGTTTTCTTTTTTTTCATGTCTATTTACATTGTAGATTGTCACTTAAGCCATCAAAACTATGAATGAACACGTCTGGTAGAGAGGTAGTCTCCTGAAATGTTTTTTACTTCGCAGGTGTGCTTGAAGCTCATCGAGAGAATGCCAAGAGTGTGCAAAACAGTAATCAGAACAAAGGGTGGCTATTTGGAAGTTTTTTCACATTTTTTTGTTAAGTACATAACTCCACATGTGTTCATTCATAGTTCCGATGCCTTCAGTGACAATCTACAATGTAAATAGCCATTAAAATAAAGAAAACTCATTGAAATGAGAAAGTGTGTCCAAACTTTTGGCCTGTACTGTATTTCACCAAGTCATAGACCATGGTATGCCCGCTCACGCATAGGTAAATGCTTTACGTCATACGATGCAGTTAATGCCATCACTCCTACTGCCAGATCATAGAAATGACCAGAAAAGACTAGAAACAAAACAAGAGAGTCAAAGACCTGAGTAAGTTCGTCCGTGAACGAGCACATGTATATGCGCTGCCTGCTTGTACATATAATTAATGAAATCACTCCTCCCGCCAAGCATTGATGGCAATAACTATATTGCATAATGTAAATCAATAGGACACAAAATTGACCACAACATCAGATTACGGCACAATGAATGAGATCCTTTCTCCCAACAGTTATTGATAACAACCACCTTTCATAATGGTGATACAAACAAAGCCAAAAGCCCAGTCTATACTTGCACGACCATGACATAGGGGTATCATGCAACTAAAGCAATCACCCACACTGCCATTTAATAATGTTTACCACCACATTCCATAATTAAAATTGATTGATCAACTGGAATCTAATCTAAACAAAGTTAAAAACATGGTGTGCATGCACTCAAACATATGTTTACATGAAAATCATAAATGCAAAATAAATAATGCAATTACTCCTCCCGCCAGTAATTATTTATAACTGTCACGTCTCTTAATGGCAATAAACAGAAACACTCATGTAAAGTGAATGATCACGGTACAACATGCGCATCTTATCATCAATGCAATCCCTCCTTTTGACAGTTATCAATGATAACAACCTCCTTGCTTAATAGAAAAATTTCAAAAATATCCACTTTGTCAAAGCCCACTGTAAGCGCCCAGACGCACAAGCCTACACAACCTGGGCATATCATACAACTAATGTGGTCAGTACAGCCGCTGCCAAATTTCTACCACCATATTGCACAATTGAAATTGATAGAAAGCCTAAAAAAGTTCAAATGAAACGTGGTATGCTCACGCACAAGCATATGAGGGGCTGTTAGTGACATTATTCAGAATTACCTCTTACATGATGATTCAACTGATATTGTTATCTCTCACACGCACAAGTGAAAACCTTTCACACACACACAAGTGAAATCCTTTTACACATACTAGTGAAAAATAATTCCAGGTGTGTGTCTGTGTGAGAGAAAAAAAAGATATTTGTGTTTATGAGAGTGTTTCAGTAGTGTCCGTGAAAGAAAAAATGGCAGTTGTGTGTATGCAAGAAAAGCATTTCAGTTGTTTATATGTTAGCATTTCAGTAGTGTGTTTAAGAGTGTTTCAGTAGTGAGCATGAGAGTGTTTCAGTAGTGTGTGAGAGGAAAAACATTTCAGTTGTTTATGTAACAGCATTTCAGTAGTGTGTGTGAGAGAAAAACATTTCAGATGTTTATGTGAGAGCATTTCAGTAGTGTGTGTATAAGAGTCTTTCAATAGTGTATATGATAGAAAAACATTTCAGTTGTTTATGTGAGAGAATTTCAGTAGTATGTATAAAAGTGTTTCAGTAGTGTGTGTGAGAGTGTTTCAGTCGTGTGAGTGAGAGAAAAACATTTCAGATGTTTATGTGGGAGCATTTCAGTAGTGTGTGTATAAGAGTGTTTCAATAGTGTGTACGATAGAAAAACATTTCAGTTGTTTATGTGAGAGCATTTCAGTAGTGTGTGTATAAGAATGTTTCAATAGTGTGTATGATAGAAAAACATTTCAGTTGTTTATGTGAGAGAATTTCAGTAGTATGTATAAAAGTGTTTCAGTAGTGTGTGTGAGAGTGTTTCAGTAGTTCATCCATCCATCCATCCATCTTCTTCCGCTTATCCGAGGTCGGGTCGCGGGGGCAGCAGCCTAAGCAGGGAAGCCCAGACTTCCCTCTCCCCAGCCACTTTGTCTAGCTCTTCCCGGGGGATCCCGAGGCGTTCCCAGGCCAGCCGGGAGACATAGTCTTCCCAACGTGTCCTGGGTCTTCCCCGTGGCCTCCTACCGGTTGGACGTGCCCTAAACACCTCCCTCGGGAGGCGTTCGGGTGGCATCCTGACCAGATGCCCGAACCACCTCATCTGGCTCCTCTCGATGTGGAGGAGCAGCGGCTTTACTTTGAGTTCCTCCCGGATGGCAGAGCTTCTCACCCTATCTCTAAGGGAGAGCCCCGCCACACGGCGGAGGAAACTCATTTCGGCCGCTTGTACCCGTGATCTTATCCTGTCGGTCATGACCCAAAGCTCATGACCATAGGTGAGGATGGGAACGTAGATCGACCGGTAAATTGAGAGCTTTGCCTTCCGGCTCAGCTCCTTCTTCACCACAATGGATCGGTACAACGTCCGCATTACTGAAGACGCCGCACAGATCCGCCTGTCGATCTCACGATCCACTCTTCCCCCACTTGTGAACAAGACTCCTAGGTACTTGAACTCCTCCACTTGGGGCAGGGTCTCCTCCCCAACCCGGAGATGGCACTCCACCCTTTTCCGGGAGAGAACCATGGACTCGGATTTGGAGGTGCTGATTCTCATTGCGGCCGCTTCACACTCGGCTGTGAACCGGTCCAGTGAGAGCTGAAGATCCCGGCCAGATGAAGCCAACAGGACCACATCGTCTGCAAAAAGCAGAGACCTAATCCCGCGGCCACCAAACCGGAACCCCTCAATGCCTTGACTGCGCCTAGAAATTCTGTCCATAAAAGTTATGAACAGAATCGGTGACAAAGGGCAGCCTTGGCGGGGTCCAACCCTCACTGGAAACGTGTCCGACTTACTGCCAGCAATGCGGACCAAGCTCTGACACTGATCGTACAGGGATCGGACTGCCACAATAAGACAGTCCGATACCCGATACTCTCTGAGCACTCCCCACAGGACTTCCCGAGGGACACGGTCGAATGCCTTCTCCAAGTCCACAAAGCACATGTAGACTGGTTGGGCAAACTCCCATGCACCCTCAAGAACCCTGCCGAGAGTATAGAGCTGGTCCACAGTTCCACGACCAGGACGAAAACCACACTGTTCCTCCTGAATCCGAGGTTCGACTATCCGGCGAATCCTCCTCTCCAGTACACCTGAATAAACCTTACCGGGAAGGCTGAGGAGTGTGATCCCACGATAGTGGGAACACACCCTCCGGTCCTCCTTCTTAAAGAGAGGGACCACCACCCCGGTCTGCCAATCCAGAGGTACCGCCCCCGATGTCCACGCGATGCTGCAGAGTCTTGTCAACCAAGACAGCCCCACAGCATCCAGAGCCTTAAGGAACTCCGGGCGGATCTCATCCACCCCTGGGGCCTTGCCACCGAGGAGCTTTTTAACTACCTCAGCAACCTCAGCCCCAGAAATAGGAGAGTCCACCACAGATTCCCCAGGCACTGCTTCCTCATAGGAAGACGTGTTGGTGGGATTGAGGAGGTCTTCGAAGTATTCCTTCCACCCATCCACAACATCCGCAGTTGAGGTCAGCAGAACACCATCCGCACCATACACGGTGTTGACAGTGCACTGCTTCCCCTTCCTGAGGCGGCGGATGGTGGTCCAGAATCGGTTAGAAGCCATCCGGAAGTCACTTTCCATGGTTTCCCCAAACTCTTCCCATGTCCGAGTTTTTGCCTCTGCGACCGCTGAAGCTGCACACCGCTTGGCCTGTCGGTACCTGTCCACTACCTCTGGAGTCCTATGAGCCAAAAGAACCCGATAGGACACCTTCTTCAGCGTGACGGCATCCCTCACCGCTGGTGTCCACCACCGGGTTCTAGGATTACCGCCACGACAAGCACCAACTACATTGCGGCCACAGCTCCGATCAGCCGCCTCGACAATAGAGGTGTGGAACATGGTCCACTCGGACTCAATGTCCAGCACCTCCCTCGTGACATGTTCAAAGTTCCTCCGGAGGTGGGAATTGAAACTTTCTCTGACAGGAGACTCTGCCAGACGTTCCCAACAGACCCTCACAATGCGTTTGGGCCTGCCAGGTCTGTCCGGCATCCTCCCCCACCATCGCAGCCAACTCACCACCAGGTGGTGATCGGTAGAAAGCTCCGCCCCTCTCTTCACCCGAGTGTCCAAAACATGAGGACGTAAATCCGATGACACAACTACAAAGTCGATCATGGAACTGCGGTCTAGGGTGTCCTGGTGCCAAGTGCACATATGGACACCCTTATGTTTGAACATGGTGTTTGTTATGGACAAACTGTGACGAGCACAGAAGTCCAATAACAAAACACCACTCTGGTTCAGATCCGGGCGGCCATTCTTCCCAATCACGCCTCTCCAGGTTTCACTGTCGTTACCAACATGAGCGTTGAAGTCCCCCAGCAGAACAAGGGAATCACCCAAGGGAGCACTCTCCAGTACTCCCTCGAGTGTACCCAAAAAGGGTGGGTACTCTGAACAGCTGTTTGGTGCATAAGCGCAAACAACAGTCAGGACCCGTCCCCCCACCCGAAGGCGGAGGGAGGCTACCCTTTCGTCCACTGGATTGAACTCCAACGTGCAGGCTTTGAGCCGGGGGGAAACGAGAATTGCAACCCCAGCCCGTCGCCTCTCACTGCCGGCAACGCCAGAGTGAAAGAGAGTCCAGCCCCTTTCAAGAGAAGTGGTTCCAGAGCCCTTGCTGTGCGTCGAAGTGAGTCCGACTACATCCAGCCGGAATTTCTCTGCTTCGCGCACTAGCTCAGGCTCCTTTCCCCCCAGTGAGGTGACGTTCCACGTCCCAAGAGCGAGCTTATGTAGCCGAGGATCGGACCGCCAAGTGTCCTGCCTTCGGCTGCCGCCCAGCTAACATTGCACCCGACCTCTATGGCCCCTGCTATGGGTGGTGAGCACATTGGAGGGGGGACCCACGTTGCCTCTTCGGGCTGTGCCCGGCCGGGCCCCATGGGTACTGGCCCGGCCACCAGGCGCTCGCCATCGTGCACCACCTCCGGGCCTGGCTCCAGAGGGGGGCCCCGGTGACCCGCGTCCGGGCGAGGGAAATCTGGGTCCTTTGTTTTTACTTTTCATAGAGGTTTTCGAGCTGCTCTTTGTCTGGTCCCTCACCTAGGACAAGTTTGCCTTGGGAGACCCTACCAGGGAGCCCCCGGACAACATAGCTCCTAGGATCATTGGGACACGCAAACTCCTCTACCACGGTAAGGTGGCAGCTCAGAGAGGAGTCTGTGAGAAAAACATTTCAGTTGTTTGTGACAACATTTCAGTGGTGTGTATAAGAGTGTTTCAGTAGTGTGTGTGTGAGACAAACATTTCAGTTGTTTATTTGACAGCATTTCAGTAGTGTGCATAAGAGTGTTTCAGTAGTGTGTGTGAAGGAAAAAAAATTCTGTTGTTTATGTGACAGCATTTCAGTAGTGTGTATAAGAGGTCATTCTGAATAATGGCCCTTCATACAAGCATATTTATACACATGCCAAACATAAATGTATTATAATTAATACAATCACTCATCAGATAACTATCATATCTCATAATAGCAATAAACAGAAACATGTGCAATATAGGCGTTTCATACAATTATTGTTAACAATCCTCCTGCTAGTTATTACTGCAGACCGCCACATTGTATTATTTTAAAAACAAATACAGCGGAAATTAATCCATAAAGTCAAAATCCACAGCATGCTCAAAAATATGCACGTGCAAAACTTGAGTCATGTAATTACTCATCCTGCCAGTTATGATACCTTTTGTGTGCTCTTTTCATGCCACATAATTGATGCCATCGCCCCTCCCGCCAGTTATTAACGCTAACTGCCACCTTTCATAATGCAAATAAGCAGAACAGGTCAAAATAAATCATGGCAGTCGCAACAACACAGCCCTGCATCATGAAGTGATGCCATTTTAAACAGGGAGGACGCTGTAGCGCAGTGTGAGCGTAACCCGGCCAGGGACACTGCCATCCTGAAATGTAGCCAAAAAGCATCAACTTTCTGTCTGCGTGTGCGTGCCGGTTTTTGTGTGTGGGACCGAGACCACGCATCTTTCAGTAATGTCTCCAGCCCACAATGCTCTACAGCACCACATCACACAAGACACACAATTAGCATTTCAGATCAGAACATTAACATTCAGTCGAAGCCGAGGCAGACTGGTATATTTACATAATCTGGATGGGTTGTCTCTGTTTTGTTGCCACCCGCGGCCATTTTATCTCAAATGTCCACACAGCACAGACGCATGCCGAGTTCAGTCGAAACCAGAACTAACAAAAACAGGCTGTGTTGAAACTTTTCCACGGCGAAACTTTTTTCCCGCAGTGATGCTTAACTGCACTAACTCATACTGAAACATTATGTAACCCAATTTGAAGTATGATGACCACCACATTGCAGCATGTGCGTCCCCAGGAAATAAAATGTTAAAAAGCATGACCAAATAACTTTAAAATGTGTTTTTAATTTTTAAAATTTGATCTGATTGCTTACTCAACGAATACGATACAATTTAAACCATCCTGATAAATCTTGGTAAAATTGCATTTTTCCCCCATCATTATACTTTCTTAAATGAGACTTTATCATGAAATGTAATCATTTAAATTCTTCAAAATTTTATATATATATTTTTTGTTGTTGTTTTGTTTTGTGTTTTTGTTTTACTAGTTATCACAGTATGTACTTAAAAAAAAAACAAGAAAACAAATATAAAAATCTCACTTAATGGTGTCCTAGGTGTTCTCTCAGTCCTGTTACCCTGATACTGATAATACCCCTCTGACAAATGTGGTCACATGGTCCAAAAGAAGTTGCATTATTCATTTCCTCTACAACTGTGGTATATGTACCACAAGTGGCACTTGGGCTACATCTAGAGCACAAGTGTCAAACTCGAGGCCCAGGGCCAAAACTGGCCTGTGACATCATTTTATCTGGCCCGTAAACACCTGGAAATGATGTGTCAATAAAGTACTTGAATATTTCTCACTAAATGTAATGTATTTTTTTCATTTTGACAGAAAAATATATATACTGCTTGAAATTCCATACCTTTTAAACTTTCATAGTATCCAATATTGCAACAAATATTAAAGTATATTATCATACTTTCCAAACATTTTTTTATCTAAAAAAAAAAACGAAACTTAAATATCTGTTTGACTTATGATTTTACACCAAACTACCCATCATCCATCCATCCATTTTCTACTGCTTGTCCCTTTTGGGGTCGTGAAGGGTGCTGGAGCCTATCTCAGCTGCATTCGGGCGGAAGGCGGTGTACACCCTGGACAAGTCGCCACCTCATCACAGGCCCAACACAGATAGACAGACAACATTCACACTCACATTCACACACTAGGGCCAATTTAGTGTTGCCAATCAACCTATCCCCAGGTGCATGTCTTTGGAGGTGGGAGGAAGCCGGACTAACCGGAGGGAAATCCAAGCAGTCATATTAATAAAAAAAAACCAATACAATTTACGTTGTCGTTGTTGTTTACTAACCTGACTCTCGCCAGATCCTTGTAGTTCAACACAAGGATCTGGGACTTCTTAATGGGAGATGTATTTCAGAATGCGGGGCCTTGTAAAAAAAGTCATTGTATGTGATTGGACAAACCACTAGTCCGTTATTTTGAATGACATACTACTTCAACCACTCACTTCGAAATCAACCCGTGACACTGATAAGAGCGATGCTGGGAAATCCAAATCAGAACAGCCAACATATTGGATAACGACGGAGCGAAAAGTTAATAAATGCCTTCAAAACCGTTCACCGTTCATCTTTTAAAGAATTAATATTCAATGGATTGGACAAAACAGTTGCAATAGCAGAATCAATGTCAGCACACGACTCCTCGTTGCGTGCCGCCATTGTTATTTGAATCAAATAGTCGCTTGTGCGCTACGTCACTGTGGAGAGGGGCCTGGTCCACAAGTTCCCTGCGGGCGGGGTGTGTGCAGGGGCCGGCTACGGAGCAGCCAACAGGTGAGTGGATATCTCAGCTGGAACGAGTTATCTAATCACCTGTTACTTTATTAGCAAGGCCGGAGACCATGAGCGGGAGAGATGGTTGCACAGGAGGAAGAAGCAGAGTGAGAGAGAGAGGACGACAAGACCTTTTGCTGAAAAGCACCAAAGACTTTTATTTTAAAATAGAACAGTGTTGTACCCTAGGGGCTCTGGTTGTCTGGACAGTGTGTGGTGGTCTGAGGGACCCACTGGAGAGCGAGCTACACAGTCACATCTATGAAATACCGCCCGGTGATCCTGATTGGTTCATTATTTTTTGCTATCTTGAAGGAGTTTGCATTGCCTTCGATCCCAGAACCTTGGGTGGAGCTCAGCGAACTACAAGGATCTGGCGAGAGTCAGGTTAGTTGTTTACAGCATATTACTGTAAATTGAAAAAAACTACAATTTTTTCTTCGTTAAAAATTCTGTTGACTGAGCTGCTATACTTTTACTGTAAAATCTTGTTTTAGCGGTGTATTACTGTCAATGGAAAAACGATACATTAGTTTCTATGGTAGAAAAACTGGCAGTCGAGTAGCCAGAATAAAAAATGTGCTTGTTTTTTAGCTATTTCCGTTAACCCCTCCCCCCCAAAAAACAGTGATACTGTTTTTCCATTTACCGTAAAGAAAGCTATATTTTACTGTACAATTTTGTAAATTTAATGTTTTACTGTAAAATCAACAGTCTACTGAAAACAATTGATATAATTAATAATGAAATCCAGAGGCAAATTCATACAATATCAAGTGTTACAAGCGGCCCTCTGATGGCAGCCATAACTGCGATGTGGCCCTCATTGAAAACCAGGTGGACATCAGGTATGCCAAAGAATCACTTAATTAAATATTCAAACATAGTGTTACTGTTCAAAATGTCCGTAATGTTACAGTGGCCCAAAAAATGTATATATTTGTGAAATAGAACCTCTGCATTGTTTTTGATGAAAATATAGGCTTACTATGCTACTGTATTTAAATGTTGATCATAATGGTGGTACTTGGAAAGCCAAAGATTTTTCTGAGGTGGTAAAAAGCCCCAGTCAACTATGACTGGGGCTTAGTTTTAAAAATTCCAGCAAAACTCATGTAATTTACATTGTTTGCTGTTGTTTATTTTTAAAAATATTGTTTTATTGCTGAATTAGTATAATGTGCTTACTGTCACCATATTATTAGCATAATTGTCATTGGGCTATTTTTCATTTTTGATCATTCTATGCAAAAATGACTCTTTCCTGTCCCTGTCAGTCATGTTACGCAAGTGAGTCATCTTCTGCCTAGAAACTTTGTACACAATGTTGCCACCGATGGCCAAATACACATTTTGAGTAGTTCAGTATGTGTATTTTCAGATTTAAAGTTGAAAAACAAAGATATGTAAGTTTATTTTGAGAGCGTTACATCAAGCAAATGGCATCAATTTAGTGCAGCTGTGTCAAACTGGTTTTCATTGAGGGCCATATCGCAATGATGGCTTCCTGCAAAGGGCCGCTTGAAACAGCAAATATTATAAATTATGCATTTGATTATTGAAACTGTTTTTTTATGTACACAGTAAAACAAATTAAAAAAACATCTGTAGATTTTACAGGAAAATAATGGCAACTCATTTACCAGAATTTTACTGTGGAATATACAGTTGTTGTAAATGGAAAAACCATAACACTTTTTTAATTCTGCCATCTGAGCAGTCAGATTCTTACTGTAATTGTTTGTTTTCCACTAGTGGTAATACACCTTAAAAACAACAACAAAAACTGGCAGCTCAAACACCAGACTTTTTATCGTAAATAAAGTGTGTTTTTCTTTTCAATTTCCAGTAATACACTGTAAAGACCATCGTAAATACTAGCGTCAAATCTATTTAATTTTTTGCAGTGTACAATTTGATGGATAACTTGCTTTGTAATTAGAAGTAAAGCAGATATTTGAGTATTAAATTTTATTTGGACAAAAAAAGGGGTTCCAATATTGGATTCTATTAACGTTTAAAATGTATGCAATTTCATGCCATACATAATTTTTTTTCTGTCAAAATGTAATAAAAAAAATATGAGATTTTTTATTGACGCATATTATTTTCAGACCTTTATGGGCCATATATAATGAACTGGCGGGCCAGATCTGGCCCCAGGGCCTTGAGTTTGACACATTAAATTTCCCAGAACTCCAGGTTTTCTTGGACATTTTTCCCAATCCAAATGAATTGGTCAAATAGAGCATTATTACCTTTAACCCTTGTGTAATGTTCATATTGTTGATATTCAGCCAGCCTGATACTCAGTCTGATGGACCCACAAACGCCTTAATGCCATACAATCAAACACTTTTATGTTAAAATACTGAACAGATGTTCACCTTATCCCAATAAACATCTGTTTAGTCTTTTAACATAAAAGTGTTTATTGTGAGGCATTAAAAGCCACAAAATGCAATGGGTCCATCAGACACACACACACTGGCTGAGTAACAACAATATGAACGTTGCACGAAAAATTTCTCTGCCAGTTTCTGCATCCCACAGGGATTCTTCTTTTGTTTTTCTGCACCTGCGGTTCCCACACAAGGTTGCAACATTGATTGTCAACACTGTCTGCTCTCATTTTCTCGCACATTTGACCCTCTGATGTTCTGTGTACCTATACTCTGTCATCGGTAGGTTGGGAGTTCAAACCCCGGCCGAGTCATACCAAAGACTATACAAATGGAACCCATTACCTCCCTGCTCGGCACTCAGCATCAAGGGTTGGAATCGGGGGTTAAATCACCACAAAATGATTCCCGGGCGCGGCACCGCTGCTGCCCACTGTTTCCCTCACCTCCCAGGGGGTGAACAAGGGGATGGGTCAAATGCAGGGAATAATTTCGCCACATCTAGTGTGTGTGTGACAATCATTGGTACTTCCTGTCTAGGCCTGCTGTGTGTGTGTGTGTGTGTGTGTGTGTGTGTGTGTGTGTGTGTGTGTGTGTGTGTGTGTGTGTGTGTGTGTGTGCGTGTGTGTGCGTGCATTCGTGCGTGCGTGTGCGTGTTTCCACACTTCTATTAGTCCAGTGGACCCTGGCATCTTATATGTAATAGAAATGTGTTAGGGGGTGTATGGTGTGTTTGGTCATTACATATGTATTTTGATGTATGTTTTTCACAGAAAATGAGCCAAAGTCAGTGAGTCTCAGTTTGAAAAATTAATTAATTGTATCATTTTTCTTTTAATAAAAAATGAAAACGGGTCCTACAGACCCGAACACCACACAAGGGTTAAATAATTACTGCATTTTACACAATTACAGTGTGTATGCCTGCCTAATTGAGAGTATTTTGCTCAACAAGACAAGAAACGACTTTAAAACATTCAATTTGCGATGAAAAAGCAATCGGAAGACATAGTTTATTAATTATGTCGGATTATATCGGCATCAAAGTAAATTGAGTTGAGTTGAGTTGAGTTTAAGTTTATTTCGAACATGCATACATGCAATACAAGGTAATGCATCACAATTTCCAATTTCTGTATTAAACATGTTCGAAAAGGAGAAGGAAGAAGCTGAGCTTATTTAATCCTACCCCATTTCCTTTACATAGTGGTTGCCAAAACTTTTCTTCACTTCCTGTTCTCAACTTATTCACAATATACTCCATAAGTAATAACAATACAAATAAATAAATAAATAAATAATAATTTGTGAAGTAAGTTATATTTCATATGGTGAGATGAGTAAGATTATCTACAAAATGAATGGAACCGATGAAATAATTTCAGACTGTTTATCATGGTTCTTCTTCTAACACTTTAAGTTTAAAGAGTTTCTTGAAGTGGATTATATTCGTACAGTGTTTGATTTATTTGCTTGATCCATTTTTTATTTTAATTACACATTCTGACACATTGAAGGTCTCCCTGTTTCCATCATGGGGGTGGATGTGGAAATGGTTGAGTATTATAAATACCTCGGAGTACACATCGACAACAAGCTGATTGGGTCAAAACACGCTGAGGCTCTCTACAAGAAGGGACAGAGCCGCCTCTACTTCCTCAGGAGGCTAGGATCCTTTAACGTCTGTACGAAGATGTTCTAGTGGTGGTGGCGAGCGCTTTCTTGTATGCCGTGGCTTGCTGGGGCAGCGGGCTGAGAGTGAGGGACGCAAACAGACTGGACAAGTTGGTATAGAAAGCCAGTAACGTGGTGGGAGTGGAGCTGGACTCTCTGGCGGTGGTGTCAGAAAGAAGAAGTCTAGCAAAACTCCTAGCCATTATGGACAACACCTCCCACCCACTACACTCGGACCTTGCGGAGAGAATGAGCACGTTCAGTGGAAGGCTCAGACTCCCTAAATGCAACACGGAACGACACAGGAGGTCCTTCATACTGACAGCCATCAGACTGTATAATGCATATGTTCCTTCTTGACTGCACTTAAATGTAGACTATATGTAGAATATTTTTATACTATTCATATATTATATATTATTAATATATAATATATGTCATAAATTATTTATTATTATTATTGTTTATTGTGAGCGAACTGTGGTGCTAAATTTCCCCCAGGGATCAATAAAGTACTTTCTGTTCTATTCTATTCTATTAAGTGTTGTACGTGCATACAAATGTTTTAAATTACATTTTTCTCTAAGATTATATTTCTCCTCTTTTGTTGAGAAGAACTGTTGTATATTCTAGGGTAGCAGGTTAAAGTTTGCTTTGTGTTTAATTTTAGCTGTTTGCAAATTCACTATGTCGTGGAATTTCAATATTTTTGATTCAATGAATAAAAGGATTTGTATGTTCTCTAATTCCAACCTTATGTATTATTCTAACTGATCTTTTTTGGAACACCCTTAAAGGCCCACTGAAATGAGATTTTCGTATTTAAACGCGAATAGCAGGTCCATTCTATGTTTCATACTTGATCATTTCGCGATATTGCCATATTTTTGCTGAAAGGATTTAGTAGAGAACATTGACGATAAAGTTCGCAACTTTTGGTCGCAAATAGAAAAGCCCTGCCTTTACCGGAAGTATGTGCGCGGGACGTCACGAGTTGCAGGGCTCCACACATATTCACATTGTTTATAATGGGAGCCACCAAGCAGTAAGAGCAATTCGGACCGAGAAAGCGACAATTTCCCCATTAATTTGAGCGATGATGAAAGATTTGTGGATGAGGACGTTTAGAGTGAAGTTGATAAAAAAAAAAGAAAAGAAAAGGCGACCGCTCCAGGCGGCGGCAGGCGGCGTTTCAGATGTAATTAGACACATTTACAAGGATAATTGTGGAAGATCCCTTATCTGCTTATTGTTTTAATAGTGTTTTAGTGAGATTCTAAAGACATACCCGAAAGTCGGATGGGCGCGGTGAACGCCAGTGTCTCTTAGAGAAGCCAATGGAAGAGCCAAGATCACAGCTGCCTTTTTGAGCTGCAGGAGGAAGTCCCATAATCCACTGATTTCTCCGGTAAGACTTAATATCACAATTTTCCCATCCAAAGACATGCTGGTTGACAGAGAAAACATGTTCGCTTGACCGCTCTGTGTTAAAGCTTCACAACAAACAAAGAAACACCGGCTGTGTCTCGGTGCTAAAGACAGCTGCAATCCACCGCTTTCCAACAACAGCATTCTTCTTTATAGTCTCCATTATTAAATGAAAAAATTGCAAAAGATTCAGCAACACAGATGTCCAAAATACTGTGTAATTATGCGGTTAAAGCGGACGACTTTTAGCCGCGAGTCGTGCAGAGCTAATATTTCCTGACAGTCCGTGACGTCAAGCGCATGCGTCATCATTCCGCGACGTTTTCAACAATAAACTCCGCGGGAAATTAAAAATTGCAATTTAGTAAACTAAACCGGCCGTATTGGCATGTGTTGCAATGTTAAGATTTCATCATTGATATATCAACTATCAGACTGCGTGGTCGGTAGTAGTGGGTTTCAGTAGGCCTTTAAAGGCCTACTGAAATGAGATTTTCTTATTTAAACGGGGATAGCAGGTCCATTCTATGTGTCATACTTGATCATTTCGCTATATTGCCATATTTTTGCTGAAAGGATTTAGTAGAGAACGTCCACAATAAAGTTTGCAACTTTCGGTGCTAAGAGAAAAGCCCTCCCTCTATCGGAATTTGCAGACGATGACTTCACATGTTGATGGCTCCTCACATATTCACATTGATTTTAATGGTAGCCTCCAACAAAAAGTGCTATTCGGACCGAGAAAACGACAATTTCCCCATTAATTTGAGCAAGGATGAAAGATTTGTGTTTGAGGATATTGATAGCGACGGACTAGGGAAAAAAAAAACGCGATTGCATTGGGACGGATTCCGATGTTTTTAGATACATTTACTAGGATAATTCTGGGAAATCCCTTATCTTTCTATTGTGTTGCCAGTGTTTTTGTGAGTTAAACAGTACCTGATAGTCGGAGGGGTGTCTCCACGGGTGTCTTGACACCAATGTCTCAGGGGAGTCGACGGCAGCTATGGACGACACAAGCTCAGGTTGTCTCCGGTAAGAAGCGACTTTTTAACCACAATTTTCTCACCGAAACCTGCTGGTTGACATTCCGTCGTGATTCATGTTCTCTTGACCACGCTCTGATCCACAGTAAAGTTTCACCTCCAGGAATTTTAAACAAGGAATCACAGTGTGTTTGTGTGGCTAAAGGCTAATGCTTCCCAACTCCATCTTTCTACTTCGACTTCTCCAATATTAATTGAACAAATTGCAAAAGATTCAGCAACACAGATGTCCAAAATACTGTGTAATTATGCGGTTAAAGCAGACGACTTTTAGCTGTGTGTGTGTGCGTAGCACTCATACTTCCTAAAAACCTGTGACGTCTTGGGTACACGTCATCATTACACAACGTTTTCGAGAAGAAACTCCCGGGAAATTTAAAATTGCAATTTAGTAAACTTAACCGGCCGATTTGTGACCGCCGATCTGCTTCTCCAGCCACTGAAAGGGAGAAATGCAATAGCTCGGCTAAGGTAGACAGCAGAAAATACAAAGAAGACTTGCTCGGGGGCTCTGAAAAGCCCTGCGGGCAAAGATCAGCTATAGCTCGGTTGGTAGAGTGGCCGTGCCAGCAACTTGAGGGTTGCAGGTTCGATCCCTGCTTCTGCCATCCTAGTCACTGCCGTTGTGTCTTTGGGCAAGACACTTTACCCACCTGCTCCCAGTGCCACCCACACAGCTTTAAATGTAAAAAAAATAAAATAAAATAATTGGATATTGGGTTTCACTAGGTAAAGCGCTATATAAATATAATTCACTACGCTTCACTTCCCTTCATTGATTTATAAACCATCAGACTGCGTGGTCGGTAGTAGTGGGTTTCAGTAGGCCTTTAATGAAATAAATGAAATGTACTTTTGATTATATCAGCATCAAAGTGAGTTTCAACAAAGTGGATGCTGTGTAGTTTTGTAACAGCGCCATCAAGTGGACACTCCTAACATAACCCTTCAGCATTTCCGGATAAATGTACCCTTTTACCCCCTTCCCGCACAACAATGCACAATAAAATTACATTATGTAGTGTTACGGATCTTTAAATGTGTCTTAAATTAAGAATCTTGGAATAATTTTATATTTTATCGTGTTTGGGGTACACGTGTTTTAACCCTTAGTCCAAGTATAGGCTTATTATAACACAAGTAGTGAATGTAAAAGAATGCCGTGTTGTATTATCCTCAATAGTATGATTACAAAGTCTTGGTTTTGTAGAGAGAAAAACAAGAACGAGGGAAAAAACGCCCCCGGCAAAATGACTCCTCAATGGCGTTTTTCAAGAGCAAACATGGGCCAGCCAGGAAACAGGATTGTTGTTTTCAACTTCAAAACGGTTTTAAATCGAATTGAGAAGCTTTTTGAGTCACTTAGGAGCGAGTTTGGCGGCGGACGTCGAGGAAGGACAAGTACGTACATCGACGATGACGCGCAGACTTTGTCACCCCCAGCGTACCTCGACACAAATGCCACGATTAGACAACATCGACGAGTTTATATTCCTACGTTTAAGGCGCCAGGAAGTGCTTCCATGTAGCGAAGAAGAAGACGCGCGTCTGGCACATGCGTAAAAGCCGCTGCGCCCACGGTGCGTCGTCCCCCAGCCAAGAAGCACAAATCTCCGCTTACCTTCTTTTCCCCTTCACCTTCTTTTTCCCCCAATAATCTTCCGATTTGTGACCGCCGATCTGCTTCTCCGGCCACTTCCAGGGAGAAATGCAATAGCTCGGCTAAGGTAGACAGAAGAAAATACAGAGAAGACTTGCTCGGGGGCTCTGAAAAGCCCTGCAGGCAAAGATCAGGATACAATTAGCTCAAGTCTCTGCCTCCCAGTCTAAAAGAGAAGCACAACCTCAGTCTTTTCTCTTTTTTCTCCCCCCTTAAAAACTGTTTTCTACAATCGAATAAAGAAATCTGTTTCTTTTCCTTGAATTTAAAACAGGCTGGCGTCTGAGAGAAGCTGATTTTAATCGTTATGATTAGTTTTGATGTATCTTTCCCTGCGGGCATTTCTCCACAAAATGGATGGAGTGTTTCTTTGCCAGGGAGAGGAAAAAACACCACTTGATGATAATTATATAGATTGCTTTTGATTGCCCTCCATTTTTCAGCCACACCATCGAACATACAACATGTCTGCCGCACACACACTTGTTGAATTACTTTCTCGGTATAACTTGCTCCCTTTGGACTTACCCCCCTCTTTACTCTTGCCTAGCTTGCCCCAATCAGGACTGAATCAGCGCCTGAGGCCCGTGTGTGTGTGTGTGTGTGTGTGTGTGTGTGTGTGTGTGTGTGTGTGTGTGTGTGTGTGTGTGTGTTTGAGCTCATTTCTAATGTTCAGCCATGCATGCTTTCAGCAATATGAAGACCCTCACAAAGGCCAAAAAGTGAATTAAAGGCCTACTGAAATGAGATTTTCTTATTTAAATGGGGATAGCAGGTCCATTCAATGTGTCATACTTGATCATTTTACAATAATGCCATATTTTTGCTGAAAGGATTTAGTAGAGAACATCCACGATAAAGTTGTCAACTTTTGGTGCTGACAAAAAAGCCTTGCCTTTACCGGAAATCGCAGACGATGACATCACAAGTGTGGGGGCTCCTCACATATTCACATTGATTTCAATGGGAGCCTCCAACCAAAAGTGCTATTCGGACCGAGAAAACAACGATTTCCCCATTAATTTGAGCGAGGATGAAAGATTTGTGTTTGAGGATATTGATAGCGACGGACTAGAAAAAAAAAAAGTAAAAAAAAAATGCGATTGCATTGGGACGGATTCAGATGTTTTTAGACACATTAACAAGGATAATTCTGGGAAATCCCTTATCTTTCTATTGTGTTGCTCGTGTTTTCGTGAGTTTAACAGTAGGTTAAACTCACGAAAGGTGTGTCTCCACGGGTGTCTCCACGGGTGTCTCAGGGGAGTCGACGGCAACTATGGACGGCACAAGCTCAGCTGATCTCCGGTAAGATGTGACTTTTTACCACAATTTTCTCACCGAAACCTGCTGGTTGACATTCCATCATGATTCATGTTTGCTTGACCGCTCTCTGATCCATAGTAAAGTTTCACCTCCAGGAATTTTAAACAAGGAATCACCGTGTGTTTGTGTGGCTAAAGGCTAAAGCTTCCCAACTCGATCTTTCTACTTTGACTTCTCCAATATTAATTGAACAAATTGCAAAAGATTCAGCAACACAGATCTCCAAAATACTGTGTAATTATGCGGTTAAAGCAGACGACTTTTAGCTGTGTGTGTGTGCAGCGCTCATATTTCCTAAAAACCTGTGACGTCTTTCGTACACATCATTACACGATGTTTTTAAGACGAAACTCCCGGGAAATTTAAAATTGCAATTTAGTAAACTAGACCGGCCGTATTGGCATGTGTTGCAATGTTAATATTTCATCATTGATATATAAACTATCAGACTGCGTGGTGGGTAGTAGTGGGTTTCAGTAGGCCTTTAAATGTGCATACTTTGCTTTCATGTGAACAACATATTTAGTGATCACATGATCGCAAATTTAAGTCCAAAAATAATAGTTCGCCCCCTATTGGTAAAAATATTGTTTGTCATCCGCGATGTCACAAGTGCCAAAGTCAAGGCCCGGGGGCCAGATGGGGGCCCACCACGTCATTTTCTGTGGCCCGCAAAAGCCTGGCCATTATCGTTTCTTTTGCAAAAAAATTTTGCAAAATTCATTCCATTTTGACAGACGAACAAAAAAAAAACATGTACTGCATGCAAATTGTTTAAAATTCTCTATGTTTGTTTATGTTTCCAGAGACTTTTATTTTGAAGCATTTCTTGACACTTCCCTTTCCTTCCTGTAGGTGTCACTTCCGCTTCCTTTTTTTATCGTTTCTTGCGAAAATGTATTTATTCGTTCCATTTTGACAGAAAAGAAAATCATGTACAGCATGCAAATTGTTAAGAATTCCATCCATCCATCCATTTTGTACCCCATGTTTATTTACATTTCCAGAGACTTTTATTTTGATGCATTTGTTGATGACAGTGGCACTTCCGCTTCCTTTTTGACTGGTGTTAATGTGTGGTTACTTGTTTTCTCCCTGCTAGATTCAATCCGGTCTGTAGTCTTGACGATGTGAGTATGTTGATGATTGTATAAGACTCATTTATATTATTAATAGACATTGCTGTGTTTGTGTAATGTTTAGTGGTGTTTTCAGAACATTATTGCTGCTGTGTTGTTGAGCAGCTACCGGCTAAAATTGCTTTGCTGCTGCTAATGTGGCTAATTCACACATTCTATCGTGAAACTGCAATATATTGACAGCTTGTTTGTGCATTTTTGTTTTCTGATCTTTATATTATGTCTCTAGTACTATACTTTAAACATATCTATAGGCATAAGACACGGATCGTTGTTTAAGAAATATTAATAAGTATTTTACTTGTGTATCACCTTCGTCTTTTAGTAAAGGTTAAACCGTTTTTATCTTTTAACCTTTTTGAACAAGTCGTGCATGCTTTTATTTCAAGTCGCCTGGACTACTGCAATGCACTTTATGCTGGCATTACCCAAAAACCTCTCTCCCGGTTGCAGTTAGTCCAGAACGCGGCAGCACGACTTTTAACAGGGGCCAGGAAACGCCAGCATATAACCCCAATTCTTCAGAGTTTGCACTGGCTCCCTGTTCATTTTAGAATTGAATTTAAAACATTGCTGTTTGTTTTTAAATCTTTACATGGACTGGCACCTCAATATATCTCGGACCTCATCCAAATTTACATCCCTGCGCGCGCTCTGAGGTCCGAGAGCCAGTTCCAGCTCCTGGTGCCCAAGACCAGACTTAAGACCAGGGGAGACAGGGCCTTCTCTGTGGTCGGCCCTAAGCTCTGGAACACTCTGCCGCTCCATGTTCAAACTTCTTCCACAGTGGAGTGTTTTAAGTCTCGTCTTAAGACCCACTTTTATTCTTTGGCTTTTAACACTATGTGAGTTGTGTGGTCCTCTGTCCTCTGTTGTCCTCTGTGTTTTTTATACACTTTGATTTTTATTTTACTGTTTTAATTGATTTTACCTTTTAAAATAGTTTTTAATCATATTTGTTTTTATATTGTTTTTATTGGTTTTATTTTTATTCATTTTTTGTTTTATTCAGTCATTGGTGGAGCATAATATTGTTTTTAACATGGCTGTGCAGGACTTTGGAAACTTTATTGTTGTTTAAATGTGCTATATAAATGAAGTGGATTGGATTGGATTGGATTGTATTGCAGATACTAACCTAACCCAAAGTACTGCTGTGAAAGGGACAAGCGGTAGAAATGGATGGATGGATGGATGGAATCCAACTGATGACCGTGTGTTCTCTGACCAGAACCCCAACATGGTCAATATCCTTATAAACCAGTCTCAGAGTATATACTCAACACAAATGCATATATTATAAACTTTTATGTGAGCCAATTTATAAAATGTTTTATATTATCATACATTCCAAACATTTTTGTTGAACTACAAATAAATACTTAAATATCTGCCATATTTTTTGGACCGTAGGCCACTGAATGATCTTTTTTCACATATAAGGCACACTGGATTATAGGATTAAAGGAGTCATATTATTATTTTTTTTTTCTAAATGTAAAATACTTACTTGTGGTTTACATAACATGAAATGGTGGTTCTTTGGTCAAAATGTTGCATTTATTATGTTTTACAGACCATCTTCAAGTTGCTTTCTGACAATCAATACAGGATGCATCATGTGGGCGGTCTTATTTACGTGGCTCGTACCTTTGGCAGCGTCTTCTCCCCGTCATCTTTGTTGTAGCGGTGTAGCGTGCAAGGACGGGAGTGGAAGAAGTGTCAAAAGATTGAGCTAACTGTTTTAATGACATTCAGACTTTACTTAAATCAATAAGGGGGCAGCATATTCTCATCCGTAAACAACAAGGTCGGAAATGTGTCCCGTGAAAAACCGTCTGACCGGAAGATTTCTAATAACTAAAGTTCCATGGGTGAATTTATGTAAACTCACTACACCGGTATGTTTTAGCGCTTTCATAGCGAGTTTACTGACAGATACAAGTAAGAACTTTACACTAGTTTATATTAGAAATGGTATCAGCGGAGGATGAATGTCCCATAACAAGAAGATAGAGAAAAAGAAGACGCTTTTTTATCGACTACGGTGTTGCCACGGACTACAAAGGTGGACCATGCAATTTTTCAGGATTTATGCAGATCCCAAATACAGATCAGCAGGTAACAGAAGGTAAGAAAAGTTGTTTTTGAATAATATTGCGAAACAAAACGGCAGATAATATGTCTTACCTTATACACACACCATAATAATACTCGTATGTTGAAGCACATCAAGCGGTGCGACTTCATGGCTTACCAGAGTCGTACAAAAACATTTTGATGGATTCTAGAGCGCCGTGAGTAATGTACTATATTTTCAATGGAACATATACGGTGTTGGTGTTGTTAACTTGAGTCATATTGCAGCCTACACATATCTCTTATGTTTGACTGCCATCTACTGGTCACACTTATCATTACACCATGTACCAAATAAAATAGCTTTGAGGTGGGTAAGCTCAACTAAACTTTTTCCGTACATAAGGCGCACTGTCGAGGTTTGATGAAAAAAAAATATTTTAAGTGCGCTTTATCGTCTGGAAAATACGGTAATTGACTTATGGGTTCAAGTAAGTTATCCATCAAATTGTACACTGTTAAAATTACAATAGATTGTATGCAAAGAAGGGGCAACTCAGTTGCTAGAATTTTACTGTAGAAAAAACAAAAAAAACTGTATTGAACTTTTAGCATCAAGCAGTAATACATCGTAAAAACAACAACTGTATATTTTACGGTAAGACACTGGCAGCTCAATCGCCTGTTTTTTTCAAATGTTTATATTTCAATCTGTGGAGCCATTTTTCATTTCAGAATAATATGTTGTAAAAAAAAAAAAAAAGGTAAAGTTTTGCAAAAAGCTATAATGTACATACAAATATATATAATACTTAAATGCATAGGCAGTCATGTAGTATCCTGAGGTGAATCCTTAAACATTAATATTCATATATACTTGCTGTTATAAGCGGCCCTTGGAAAACAGCAATAATTGCGACACTGTGGCCCTTAATGAAAATAAGTTTGACGCTCGGTGCTGTATCGCTCGGTTGGTAGAGTGGCCGTCCCAGCAATTTGAGGGTTCCAGGTTCGATCCCCGCTTCCGCCATCCTAGTCACTGCCGTTGTGTCCTTGGGCAAGACACTACCCACCTGCTCCCAGTGCCACCCACAGTGGTTTAAATGTAATTTAGATATTGGGTTTCACTATGTAAAGCACTTTGAGTCACAAGAGAAAAGCGCTATATAAATATACTTCACTTCACTTCACACTCCTGCGCTATGTGGTAGTCTATTCCAATGTCAAGCTGTCTCCATAATACACTTTTATACATCCATATTTTTAGTGTGCACATTTTCATGAGTTGGGCCAATAAGCAGGGTGCACCCTGGACTTGATCACTTTAAGAATCGTACTGTACAAGCGTAAATGTAAGCAACTTTGTTTTAGTCTTTTCCTACTGTTTATCCTGTTCAGGGTCACAGGTGAGCTGGAGTCCATCCCAGCTGACTTCTGGGGTGAATGAGGTGCTCCTTAACTGCCGTGCCAAGTGACAAATGAAGTTGAGCACTTTATTTAATTAATTCCTATTATATACTGCCTATCCTCTTCAGGGTCACGGGTAAGCTGGAGCCAATCCCAGCTGGGTAAATCACATAGTGGTTGTCAGTCAATCACAGAACAATTACGTGTACAAATAAGTGAAGCATTTTTTGTGCATTCATGTTCTTGACTGCTTCTCCTGTTCAGTGTCAGATGTGAGCTGGAGCCTATTCCAGTGGACTTTGGGGCAGTAGGAAGTGTGCAACCTGCGCTGATATTCTTAAGTGTTGTAGAAGCATAAAAGTAAGCAGTTTTTCTCTATTCATTTCCTACTGTTCATCCTGTTCAAGGTCACAAGTGAGCTCGAGCCTATCCCAGCTGACTTCTGGGGAGAATAAGGTGCTTTTTTTAACTGCCAAACTAGTGACAAATTAGGTTAAGAAATGTCATTCCTTCATTCCTATTTTTTTAATTCCTATCCTGGTCAGGATCACATGTGAGCTGGAGCCTATCCCACAGGAGTTTGGACTAATAAGCAGGGTGCACCCTGGACTGGATCACTTTAAGAATCGTACTGTCCAAGCGTAAATGTAAGCAAGTTTTCTTTATTCTTTTCCGAATGTTTATCCTGTTCAGGGCCACAGGTGAGCTGGAGCCTATCCCAGCTGACTTTTGGGAGGGAATGTGGTGATCCTTTACTGCAGAATAAGTAACAAATTAAGTTATTCATTGCCATTGTATACTGCCTATCGTATTCAGGGTCGCGGGTGAGTTGGAGCCCACCCCAGCTGAGTAAATCACATAGTGGTTGCCAGTCAATCACAGAACAATTAGGTGTACAAATAAGTGAAGCATTTTTTGTGCATCCATGTTTTTGACTGCTTCTCCTGTTCAGTGTCAGATGTGAGCTGGAGCCTATTCCAGTGGACTTTGGGGCAGTAGGAAGTGTGCAACATGCACTGATATTCTTAAGTGTTGTAGAAGCATAAAAGTAAGCAGTTTTTCTCTATTCATTTCCTACTGTTCATCCTGTTCAAGGTCACAAGTGAGCTGGAGCCTATCCCAGCTGACTTCTGGGGTGAATTAGGTGCTTTTTAACTGCCAAACAAGCGACAAATTAAGTTAAGCACTGTCATTCCTTCATTCCTATTTTTTTAATTCCTATCCTGGTCAGGATCACATGTGAGCTGGAGCTTATTCCACAGGAGTTTGGGCCAATAGGCAGGGTACACCCTGAACAGGATCACTTTAAGAATCGTGCTGTCCAAGCGTAAATGTAAGCAAGTTTTCTTTATTCTTTTCTTAATGTTTATCCTGTTCAGGGTCACAGGTGAGCTGGAGCCTATCCCAGCTGACTTCTGGGGTGAATTAACTGCTTTTTAACTGCCAAACAAGCGACAAATTAAGTTAAGCCCTGTCATTCCTTCATTCCTATTTTTTAATTCATTTCTTGGTCAGGATCACATGTGAGCTGGAGCCTATCCCAGAGGAGTTTGGGCCAATAAGCAGGTGGCACCCTGGACTGGATCACTTTAAGAATCGTACTGTCCAAGCGTAAATGTAAGCAAGTTTTCTTTATTCTTTTCCTAATGTTTATCCTGTTCAGGGTCACAGCTGACTTTTGGGGGTTAATGTGGTGCTCCTTAACTGCCGAATAAGTGACACATTAAGTTATTCCTTGCTATTGTATACTGCCTATTGTATTCAGGGTCGCGGGTGAGTTGGAGCCTACCCCAGCTGGGTAAATCATGTAGTGGTTGTCAGTCAATCACAGAACAATTAGGTGTACAAATAAGTGAAGCATTTGATGTGCATTCATGTTCTTGACTGCTTCTCCTGTTCAGTGTAAGATGTGAGCTGGAGACTATCCTAGTTGACTTCTGGGGTGAATGAGGTGCTTTTTAACTCCCGAACAAGTGACAAATTAAGTGAAGCATTTTTATTCATTCATTCCTAATAAAAAAAAAAAAAAAAAAAATCCTATGCTGTTCAGGGTCACAGGTGAGTTGGAGCCGATCCCAGCTGGGTACATCACCAAGTGGTTACCATAAGATTTTTGTTAAACTAAAGCCAATAATGCCATTTTTAATGGTCCCCTTTATTTAGAAAAGTATTAAAAAAAATATTGAAGTACATTTACGGGCACCAAAATATTGGTATGGGAACAACCCTGGTTCACACAATACATAAGTTTTTAGGGACACTTTCTTATCAAATAAAATGTCCACAGACTTTTGACTGGTACTGCACGTGCAAATCCTCATAGACAATTCTCATTCACTACAATACAAATGTGCCTTCATTCTTATGACAAGTGTCTATAACTGACATAGTTATAAGCACTTGTTTTGTTCTGTGCTGATGATGCATGTTAAGTTAATGTTAAAGTTAAAGTACCAGTGATTGTCACACACATACTAGATGTGGCGAAAATATTCTCTGCATTTGACCCATCACCCTTGATCACCCCCTGGGAGGTGAGGGGAGCAGTGGGCAGCAGCACTGCCGCGCCCGGGAATCATTTTATGGTGATTTAACCCCCAATTCCAACCCTAAATGCTAAGTGCCAAGCAGGGAGGTAATGGGTCCCATTGTTATAGTCTTTGGTATGACTCGGGTGGGATTTGAACTCACGACCTACCGACCTGAGGGCGGACACTCTAACCCAGGGGTCACCAACCTTTGAAAACAAGAGCTACTTCTTGGGTACTGATTAATGCGAGTGGCTACCAGTTTGATACACACTTAAAAAAATTGCCAGAAATAGCCAATTTGCTCAATTTACCTTTAATAAATAAATCGTATATATAAAAAAATGGGTATTTCTGTCTGTCATTCCGTCGTACATTTTTTTTCCTTTTACGGAAGGTTTTTTGTAGCGAATAAATGATGAAAAAAACACTTAATTGAATGGTTTAAAAGAGGAGAAAACACGAAACAAAATGAAAATTAAATTTTGAAACATAGTTTATCTTCAATTTCGACTCTTTAAAATTCAAAATTTAACCGTAAAAAAGAAGAGAATATATAACAAATTGGACCAAACTATATTTCTAACAAAGACATATCATTATTTCTTCTAGATTTTCCAGAGCAAAAATTTGAAAATAAATTCAAAAGACTTTGAAATAAGATTTAAATCTGATTCTACAGATTTTCTAGATTTGCCAGAATAATTCTTTTAAATTTTAGACATAATAAGTTTGATGAAATATTTCACAAATATTCTTTGTTAAAACAACAGAAGCTAAAATGAAGAATTAAATTAAAATGTATTTATTATTCTTTACAATAAAAACATTTTTTTTTACTAGAACATTGATTTAAATTGTCAGGAAAGAAAAGGAAGGAATTTAAAAGGTAAAAAGATATATGTGTTTAAAAATCCTAAAATAATTTTTAAGGTTGTATTTTTTTCTCTAAAATTGTCTTTCTGAAAGTAATAAGAAGCAAAGCAAAAAAATAAATGAATTTATTTAAACAAGTGAAGACCAAGTCTTTAAAATATTTTCTTGGATTTTCAAATTCTATTTGAGTTTTGTCTCTCTTAGAATTACAAATGTCGAGCAAAGCCAGACCAGCTTGCTAGTAAATAAAAAAAATAAAAAAATAGAGGCAGCTCACTGGTATGTGCTGCTATTTGAGCTATTTTTAGAACAGGCCATTGGGCTACTCATCTGGTCCTTGCGGGCTACCTGGTGCCCACGGGCACCGCGTTGGTGACCCCTGCTCAAACCACTAGGCCACTGAGTAGTACTGCATTTGTTATTGAAGGACTTCCCAACCAACCCAACCAGACCTTCCTATCCCACGCCGGGAAAGAAAAAAATTGCCTTAAAGTGTTGTTAAAAAGTTATTTGCCCCCGAGGTTAGTGGCTGGCGCATGATTCACCAAGACTCAAGTGTGCGGCGGCTACACGCACATGCATACACACATTTTTATGCCATTAGTCTAATAGTCAGGGCCCGCAGACCTTCAAAGTCCCATACGTTAGCCATTTTACATACAAATGGAGCCTGCTTATGATGGCGGTCCTGGTACTTAGGTGCATCAGATGAGATCTCTGGATTTTCTGTGTGTGTGTGTGTGTGTGTGTGTGTGTGTGTGTGTGTGTGTGTGTGTGTGTGTGTGCGTGTGTGTGTGTGTGTGTGTGTGTGTGTGTGTGTGTGTGTGTGTGTGTGCGTGTGTGTGTGTGTGTGTGTGTGTGTGTGTGTGTGTGTGTGTGTGTGTGTGTGTGCGTGCGTGCGTGTGTGTGCGCGTTTGTGAACCCATTTTCCAGATTAGTTGCAGATGTGAGTTTGGTCCAAAAAGGCGGAATGATATCTACACTCACTTTATTGCAGCTTTTACACTCTTCACACATGTGACCCTGTCTCTCTAAAGGCCTACTGAAATGAGATTTTCTTATTCAAACGGGGGTCGCAGGTCCATTCTATGTGTCATACTTGATCATTTCGCGATATTGCCATATTTTTGCTGAAAGGATTTAGTAAAGAACATCCACGATAAAGTTTGAAACTTTCGGTGCTAACAGAAAAGCCCTGCCTTTGCCGGAAGTTGCAGACGATGACATCACAAGTGTGGGGGCTCCTCACATCTTCACATTGTTTTTAATGGTAGCCTCCAACAAAAAGAGCTATTCGGACCGAGAAAACGACAATTTCCCTATTAATTTGAACGAGGATGAAAGATTTGTGTTTGAGGATATTGATAGCGACGGAGTAGAATTTTTTTAAATAAAAAACAAGTTAAAAAAAACGAAAACGCGATTGCATTGGGACGGATTCAGATGTTTTTAGACACATTTACTAGGATAATTCTGGGAAGTCCCTTATCTTTCTATTGTGTTGCTAGTGTTTTAGTGAGTTTAACAGTACCTGATAGTCGGAGGTGTTTGTCCACGGGTGTGTTGACGCGCAGTGTCTCAGGGAAGTCGACGGCAGCTTTATGGGCGGCACAAGCTCAGCTGATCTCCGGTAAGAAGCAACTTTTTACCACAATTTTCTCACCGAAACCTGCTGGTTGACATTTGGTTGGGATCCATGTTTGCTGTGATCCATAGTAAAGTTTCACCTCCGGGAATTTTAAACAAGAAATCACCATGTGTTTGTGTGGCTAAAGTCTAAAGCTTTCCAACTCCATCTATCTACTTTGACTCCTCCAATATTAATTGAACAAATTACAAAAAAATCGGCAACACAGATGTCCAAAGTATTGTGTAATTATGCCGTTAAAGCAAACGACTTTTAGCTTTGTGTGTGTGCAGCGCTCATAATTCCTAACAGCCCGTGACGTCAAACGTACACGTCATCATTACGGGACGTTTTCAAGAAAAAATTCCCGGGAAATTTAAAATTGCAATTTAGTAAACTAAAAAGGCCGTATTGGCATGTGTTGTAATGTTAATATTTCATCATTGATATATAAACTATGAGACTGTGTGGTGGGTAGTAGTGGGTTTCAGAAGCCCTTTAAGAAAACACTTTTTTTCCTACATTTCCAATAGTCCTTCTCTTCTCTAAAATCACCACCATCCATTCAGCCATTTTCTACCGCTTGTCCCTCTCATCTGTTCAAAATCAAAATCGCCAAATTATCGTTTCTGTTGCTTTTACTTGCTTTTGTTTATTCACTTCCTGTTTGTCGTTGTTCCATTACTGTGTTGTTTTTAAGGATACATTCGAGGATGTTCCCTTTGAATTTTGATTTAAGTCCTCGCTCTAAAAATTACAATATATATATTTAAAACATGTTATAATTAAGGAAAACATCAAAAAAATAATTAAACTCATAAGTAAATGATAAAAATGACAGGAGCTAATGTATTTGTTCTAACAATTTTAATAAAAGTAAGTAATTTTAACAGTTACTTTATTTTCCATTCATCAATTTCCTACCGCTTGTCCCTTTTGGGTGGTGGGGGTGACTTTATTATATTTTTTAAACCAAAAAGTTGGTGGACTATTTTATTTATTTAAATACAGATACTAAAAGTATTCATCCATTCATCCATTTTCTACTGCTTATTCCCTCCACACTCTAAAAGTAGTACTAGTATTTTATTTGAGTAAAAACAAAAATTATATATTAATAATTTATTTTAACAAAGTGATTTTATATTTGATTTGCAACACTAAATTGGCCCTAGTGTGTGAATGTTGTCATGATCCACGTCTTGGATCATGACATATTCTGGTTTTGGTTCTGTTTGTTATCACATTCTGTCTAGTATTTGTCTTCCTCAGTTCTTTGTGGCACTTCCTGGTTTTGTTCCGTTGTCATAGTTACCCATTTAGTGTCACCTGTCTCTCCTTTGATCGTGCGCACCTGCCCTTGATTAATTATCTCCCTATTTAAGACCGCCCTTGTATAGCATTCTTTCTTGGACTCTTGTTTGCTTCACACTACAGTTGACGTTGATCTTTCCAGCATTGTGGTAACTACCTTCGTGTACATTAGCTTCCATGCTATTTCAGTTGTTTGTCCCTAGCTCATGTTAGCGCTTTCTGTTTTGTTTGTTAGTGCCTTCGAGCAAGTGTTTTTGGTTCTTAGTCTGTTTTAGTTAGTATAAATAAATTATTGTTCCTACCTTACGCTTTGTCCATCTTCGCTGCACCCACGAGAGAACAACTCGTCACCACAATGCCACCAAGATGTCACAAATGTGAGTTTGAATGTTGTCTGTCTATCTGTGTCGGCCCTGTGATGAGAGGGCGACTTGTCCAGGGTGTACGCCGCCTTCCGCCCGAATGCAGCTGAGATAGGCTACAACACCCCCCTCGATCCCGAATGGGACAATCGGTAGAAAATGGATGGACTGGTGAATTTTATTTTTGAGGTGTATTAGTCGGCGGTAATAAGATTTTATTTAAATAAAATTGACAGTACTACTAGCTGCATTTTATTTTTGCTGAATAAAAATATTAGTCATACAAGTGGGCGGTATTGGACTTTTAATTGTATAAAAGTATTCATCATTTTTACCTTAACATTTTATTGTACTGAAAATGATTCGAGTAATATATTATTTTGTTTTAACAGCATTTACAATAGAGGTGTTTTAAAGTATTGATTTTGTTGTAACAATTGATAGCATGGCCCTAATTTTACCTGAACATAACTAATAGTCGTTGACTAACGTTATGAAATTTGTTAACACTATAAGCTTTTTCGCTTCCTTCTCCATTTCGGACACACATCAAGGTTTTGTTTTTCAATTGTATAAATTGAGCGTATTTTTAATGAGTAAAGGATAAAACTCTTCCCCCAAGTGGAGGAGTTCAAGTACCTAGGGGTCTTGTTCACGAGTGAGGGAAGAGTGGATCGTGAGATCGACAGGCGGATCGGTGCAGCGTCTTCAGTAATGCGGACGTTGTACCGATCTGTTGTGGTGAAAAAGGAGCTGAGCCGGAAGGCAAAGCTCTTAATTTACCGGTCGATCCACATTCCCATCCTCACCTATGGTCATGAGCTTTGGGTCATGACCGAAAGGACAAGATCACGGGTACAAGCGGCCGAAATGAGTTTCCTCCGCCGTGTGGCGGGGCTCTCCCTTAGAGATAGGGTGAGGAGCTCTGCCATCCGGGAGGAGCTCTGCCATCCGGGAGGAGCTCAAAGTAAAGTCGCTGCTCCTCCACATCGAGAGGAGCCAGATGAGGTGGCTCGGGCATCTGGTCAGGATGCCACCCGAACGCCTCCCTAGGTAGGTGTTTAGGGCACGTCCAACCGGTAGGAGGCCACGGGGAAGACCCAGGACACGTTGGGAAGACTATGTCTCCCGGCTGGCCTGGGAACACCTCGGGATCCCCTGGGAAGAGCTAGACGAAGTGGCTGGGGAGAGGGAAGTCTGGGCTTCCCTGCTTAGGCTACTGCCCCCGCGACCCGACCTCGGATAAGTGAAAGAAGATGGATGGATGGATAGATAAAACTAATTAGACTAACTCTAATTGTATTTTGATACTGTTGCTAGTAGTAGTAGTATTCGATTTTATTGGAATAACAGTAATGAAGGGATATAATAGTATTTAAGTTATTTTATTACAATTATCATATTTTTTATAATTTTATAAGGATTAATTGAACAATATTATTTTTCCATGATTCTTCATCACTGTTTTGGACATACTGTGTTTGTTGTTTTCCTTAGATTCCTTTAGATCCTGTCCAGCTTTTTTATTTGCTTCCATTCTTGTGCTTACTTTTTGGCCTGAGCACTGCATCCCTTACCTGATCCTGACTGACAATCAATGCAGCAATTTTACTGTTGTAAGCAAATATCAGTTCTAGCTTATACTGTATGACATATTTGTTTGGTTAATGACTGTACGGCTCTTGAAATAAGTGTTTTTGTCATTGGCTAGTGTAGAAATGAAGTATTGTTGTCATGCCTACAGGATGCACTGAAAAGATGCAAACAGTCAATGTTTGTGAGCCATAAAAACATATTTTCTTCCAACCACGCCCCTCTAATGGCCGGTGGTTATGTAAGGAAGTGGGATGCATGAGGAAAAGAGCTGAAGCTGACTCATCGTGTGCCCTGCAGGGCTGCGCAGTTTGAGGCTAGAATAGAGGATCAAATATTAGCTTTGGCACATTCCAGTACAATAATGGAGAGAAGCGCACTAATATTGAATTGGCATCTGTCTACCATTGCAAATGAACATACAGTATATAGTGTTAGGTCACAGTCATTTGGCAGGTAAACAAACTCAAGCACACATCTTCTTCTTCTTTGTTCCTCCCGTGTAACATGTGGGATCATAAAAGGTAATGAAACATATGTTAGCTGCTAAGTGTGATGAAAACCATAGAGCAATAAATGAATGCATGTATATGTATAAGGAGGTATGGCTTCATTGACTTGATTGATTGATTTAAACTTTTATTAGTAGATTGCACAGTTCAGTACATATTCCGTACAATTGACCACTAAATGGTAACACCCGAATAAGTTTTTCAACTTGTTTAAGTCGGGGTCCACATTAATCAATTCATGGTCTGTGTCATATAACACCATCAAATTGATGGAAGTGTGGCAAAGTTAGCTGTGTGTAGTTTTGATGTAAAGCGACTCACCTCCCAGGCACAGGCAGAACTCGTATATTTTTTGTGTGTAAATTTTGCTTTTTTTTTTTTTTTTACACTGCAGCGGATTGATTCAGAGATTGTCTATATGTCGTGAAAAGAGCATTCTGTTGTTTTTCGGAATACACTGCAAAAATGCAAGTCAAATGTTTTTATTTTGGTAGGGGAACTTAGCTGTTGTTTGAGAACCAACTGTAAAAACACAAGTCAGAAATCCATCAAGAGAGTACCACTCTGGTACTGTGCTGTTGAACAACCTTTTTTGAACAGGACAATATTGCTACAAAAACGCTAAAATCAAAAGTGTATCATAAGATGCGGCGCAGTGCTGTTTTTGATAACCAACTGCAAAAACGCTATAATCAAAAGTATTTCATAACATTCGGCACAGTGCTGTTTTTGGAGACCAACTGCAACAACGCTAATCAAAGATCGGCCATATTTTAAGACAGTAGGCGTCTGCTGTTTTTGGGGGCTAACTTAAAAATTATAATGAAATGTCCTTATGATGACAGAATAACATTGCTGTTTCTATGGACCAACTGTGTAAATACCAGTCAAATATTGTCTATTTGTCAAAACAGGAACATTCTGCTGTTTTTGAGAACCAGCTACAAAAAGTAGTCGAACGTCTATATGTTAGGACAGTAGGCATCTGCTGTTTTTGAGGACTAACTTAAAAATAATAGTCAAATATCTTTGTATGATAGGTTAACATTGCTGTTTTTGTGGACCAACTGTGAAAATACTAGTCAAATATTGTGTATTTGTCAAGACAGGAACACAATGCAGTTTTTGAGAACCAACTGCAAAAACACTGAAATCAAGTCTTTCATAAGATGCAGCGCATGCTGTTTTTGAGAGCCAAATGCAAAAACGCTAGTCAAAGATCGTCTATATGTTTAGACCGTAGGCATCTGCTGTTTTTAAGTATTAACTTAAAAATGATAGTGAAATGTCTTTGTGGACCAACTGTGAGAATACCAGTCAACAATTGTCCATTTGTCAAGACAGGAACACTCAGCTGTTTTTTAGAACCAACTGTAAAAACGCTATATTTAAGTCTTTCGTAAGATGCGGCGCCGTGCTGTTTTATAGAGCCAATTTCAAAAATTATAGTCAAAGATCATTTATATGTATATGGTATAATACAGCACAAAAGGTAATTTTAAGGTAAAAAACTTAAGTCGGCGGAATTTAACCGTAAAATCTATTGTCAATTTTACAGTCTACAATTTGATAATTTGTTTTGAAAACATAAATCAAGCAGATATTGAGGTACAGTATTTTAACAAAAAGCATGTTTTGAATACATGAAATAATATTTTGATGATATTGAATTTTAAAAGATATATGATTTCATACAGTACATGATTTTCAGTGTCGAAAGGGAAAGAACAAATATATTTAGTAAGGAAAGATTACGCATTTTATTAACGCATATTACAAAACCTAAAACCAGTGAAGTGTTAGTGCCCGAGGCATGGGTAACTTACACATCTGTGAAGGCACCATTAATGCTGAAAGATACATACAGGTTTTGGAGCAACGTATGTTGTCATTCAAGCAACGTTATCATGGACGCCCCTGCTTATTTCAGCAAAACAATGCCAAGCCACGTGTTACAACAGCGTGGCTTCATAGTAAAAGAGTGTGGGTACTAGATTGGCCTGCCTGAAGTCCAGACCTGTCTCCCATTGAAAATGTGTGGCGCATTATGAAGCCTTAAATACCACAACAAAGACCCCAGACTTTGGAACTAATTAAGCTGTACATCAAGCAAGAATGGGAAAAAAAAATCCACCTGAAAAGCTTCAAAAATTGGTCTCCTCAGTTCCCAAAGGTTTTTTGAGTGTTGTTAAAAAGAAAGGCCATGTAACACAGTGGTAAAAATGCCCCTGTGCCAACTTTTTTGCTATTGTGTTGCTGCCATTAAATTCTAAGTTAATGATTATTTGCAAAACAATAATTAAGTTTCTCAGTTCAAACATTAAATATCTTGTCTTTACTGTGTATTTAATTGAATATAAGTTGAAAAAGATTTGTAAATCATTGTGTTCTGTTTTTATTTAAGAATTACACAATGATTTTGGGGAATGTATTTCCAGACTTTTGCAGGCCACATAAAGAAATGTGGAGGGCCTGATTTGGCCCCCAGGGCCTCGAGTTTGACACCTGTGTTTTGATATATTAATAAGAGGTTAACTTATTTTTACACCGAATGTCCCAAACGGTAGTTTCTCATGCAAAAGTGAGGGGAAGCGAGACAATGAGGAGGAGGCCTGCTTGGGTTACGCTGTGAGGCTCCAATAAAATGTAATCCTATTATATGCCTCCCACTAGAGGGCAACAATAATAAAGGTTTCCCTAATAAGGCAAGCAGACCGAAAAACCCAAATGGAGCCCAGCAGCTCAAGCAGACCACTTGCACATACATCCTCTCATTAGGCCCCATTGCTATCGGGCCAGCGAGAGGCCTCGGAGATTTAGACATGATATGGAGGCAGCACTTAAGTCAAACAAATGTCTTTCATCAAAGTGCACTTTGTGCTGCTCTGCATAAAGGAGTCGGAGGCGGGGTGGGACGGTGAAAACCCTGAGGAAACCAATCCCGACTTGAAGCCCCTGCCTTCCTGTGTCAAAAACAACAGGGTCTCAGGTGTATGTGTGCTAATCGCCATTTTCTACAATCATATCAGGGAATCCAAAGCAGGAGACGGTAACGTTCCTTCACGAGCACACCCGCTGCAAAAAAGTAAAGTACCGTATTTTCTGGACCATAGGGCGCATCGGATTATAAGGTGCACTGCCGATGAATGGTCTATTTTCGATCATTTTTCAGCGCATTATAGGGGTCATATTATTATAATTATTTTCTAAATGTAAAACACTTCCTTGTGGTCTACATAACTTGTAATGGTGGTTCTTTGGTCAAAATGATGCAAAGAATATATTTTACAGATCATCTTCATGTCGCTCTCTGACAGTCTCTTCAGGACGCGCTGTTTTGTGGGCGGTCTTATTTACGTGGCTCACCTTCGACAGCGTCTTACCCCGTCATCTTTGTTGTAGCGGTGTAGCGTGCAAGGGCGGGAGTGGAAGAAGTGTCAAAAGATGGAGCTAACTGTCTTAATGACATTCAGACCTTACTTCAATCAATAACGGAGCAGCATCTCCTCATTCGGAAACAAGGCCAGAAATGTGTCCCGTGAAAAACCGTCTAACTCTCTAATAACTAAAGTTCCTTGGATGAATTATGTAAACTCACTACACCAGTATGTTTCAGTGCATGAATGAGTTTACTGACAGATATAAGTAAGAATTTTACACTACTTTATACTAGAAATGGCAACAGCGGAGGATGAATGTCCTGTAACAATAAGATACAGAAAAAGAAGTGAAGTGAATTATATCTATATGGCGCTTTTCTCTAGTGACTCAAAGCGCTTTACATAGTGAAACCCAATATCTAAGTTACATTTTTAAACCAGTGTGGGTGGCACTGGGAGCAGGTGGGTAAAGTGTCTTGCCCAAGGACACAACAGCAGTGACTAGGATGGCAGAAGCGGGGATTGAACCTGCAACCCTCAAGTTGCTGGCACGGCCGCTGTACCAACCGAGCTATACTGCCTAGAAGAAGCTTATCGACTACGGTGTCGCCACAGACTACAAAGGCGGACATGCGTATTTTTTCAGGATTTATGCAGATCCCAAATACAGATCAGCAGGTACCAGAAGGTAAGAAAAGTTGATTTTGTATAGTATTGCGAAACAAAACGCCAGATCTGTCTTACCTTATACACACCATAATAATACTTGTATAATTAGTGCACGGACGATCCATTAAACTGTACAGATTTATAGCTTACCAAAGTTGTACTAAAACATTTTGCTATATTTTTGACAACTATGTGTAATGTTCTATATTTTCAATGGAACATATAAAATGTTGGTGTTTATTTGAGTCATATTGCCGTCATAGTGCAGTCACCACGTATCTCTTGTGTGACTGCCATCTATTGGTCACACTTATCATTACGCCATGTACCAAATAAAATTGCTTTGAGGTCATTGAGCAAAACCAGAATTATTCCATACTTTAAACGCACTGGGTATAAGGCACACTGTCGAGTTTTGAGAAAAATAGCTTTTTTGCGCCTTATACTCCGAAAAATACGGTATCCTCTGTAGGATAAAGCATTCTGCTAGCGATTTTTGAAAACTTACCGCAAAAATGCTCATCAGAGATCATACAATAAGGGAGGGAGCACCCTGCTGTTTTTGAGGACCTGCTGCAATATTACTAGTTCAAGATCAATATGACAGGAGCACCTTGCTACTTTTAAGGGCCACCTAGAAAAAACGAATTAAGTCATCGCCACCTGGCATCACTCGAGTCGAGTAGGATTGCTACCTTATATGTGCACTCCTGGGTGAAGAGGCCAGTCCTCGATTTGCAAGTCCTTTGGCAGACTTGGCATTCAGTAATTCCTGATGGAAGCTCTGCCTTCTTTCCTCTCTTTTTCCGATGGTGTCCTTTCTAGAGCAGGGGTGCCAAACTAATTTTAGCTCAGGGGCTACATGGAGGAAAATATAGTCCCAAGTGGGCCGTAATGGTAAAATCATGGCATGATAACTTAAAAATAAAGACAACTCCAGGTGGTTTTCTTTCTTTTACTTTGGGCAAAAATAGAACAAGTACATTACGAAAACTTATTCAAATCACAAATAATACTCTGTACAAAACACTTCAAGTTTGTTTAAAATTTTGAGGAAATTGGTGCAGCTTCAAAAACACGAGCTTTGACTTTGTCTCAGTGTATCTACAAAGCCAGGATTAAACTTTAAAGGCCTACTGAAATGAGATGTTCTTATTTAAACGGGGATAGCAGGTCCATTCTATGTCATACTTGGTCATTTCGCAATATTGCCATATTTTTGCTGAAAGGATTTAGTAGAGAACATCGACGATAACGTTTGCAACTTTTGGTCGCTAATAAAAAAGCCTTGCCTGTACCGGAAGTAGCAGACGATGTGCGCGTGACGTCACTAGTTGTAGAGCTCCTCACATTGTTTACAATCATGGCCACCAGCAGCAAGAGCGATTCCGATCGAGAAAGCGACTATTTCCCTATTAATGCAAGCGAGGATGAAATATTTGTGGATGACAAATGTGAGAGTAAAGAACTAGGAAAAAAAAAAGACGAGGGCAGTGGGAGCGATTCAGATGTCATTAGACACATTTACTAGGATCATTCTGGAAAATCCCTTATCTGCTTATTGTGTCACTAGTGTTTTAGTGAGATTATATGGTCATACCTGAAAGTCGGAGGGGTGTGGCCACGGGTGTGGTGACTGCCTGCCTCTCCGAGGGAAGCAACGTTTCTCGACGAGGAGAGGCAGCCGGGCTGAGATTTTTTTTTTTCCCCTCTTCCACGGTCTAAGCATCCGACGGTCAGGGGCGGCCGGTGGGAAGAGGCAAGAGAGTCCGCAGCTGCAGAAGGAACGACGCAAGCTCTCCGCTCATGTCTACGGTCGGCTCTTACCGTAGACATGAGCGGAGAGCTTCCGTCGGTTGACATGGGGTAGGGAACCATGTTTGCTTGACCGCTCTGTTCCATAGTAAAGCTTCACCGTCATTTTTCGGGAATGTAAGCGAGGAAACACCGGCTGTGTTTGAGTTGCTAAAGGCAGCAGCAATACACCGCTTCCCAACTACATCTTTCTTCCTTGACGTCTCCATTGTTAATTGAACAAATTGCAAAAAATTCAGCAACACAGATGTCCAGAACACTGTGTAATTATGCGATTAAAGCAGACGATTTATAGCGGGGATCTGTGCTGGATCAAAATGTCCGCTACAACCCGTGACGCCACACTCACACGTCATCATACCGCAACATTTTCAGCAGGATAATTTGCGTGAATTTTAAAATTGCAATTTAGTAAACTAAAAAGGCCGTATTGGCATGTGTTGCAATGTTGATATTTCATCATTGATATATAAACTATCAGACTGCGTGGTGGATAGTAGTGGGTTTCAGTACGCCTTTAAGTCACAGTTTTTCTGGGATTGAACAAAAAACACATGTAAACTCTAGGTATTAAATACCTCCTTTCTCATGTCCACGTATCAATCCAGTGTTAACTCAACAAACAGTAAGAAACGGAGGTAAAAAAGTTTTTTCTCGTTTTTGACAAAGACATCATGGGAAAGTAAGGTGCCAAATAACAATGTTTTTGAAGCAGAAGACATAAAACAGAAGGTTTTAAGTTTAATTGGGTTCAGGTTTTAAGTTACATTTTTCAAGGGGGAGAAGCTGCGGCCACGCTTTACTTTGTACATCTTGCTTGTCCAATCAGAATTGCTATTGTGACATCCAGTGGACACATTTAGAACAGCAGTTTATTTGATAAAAAAAAAAAAAAAGCAGCTCATTTTAATACTTGGTAAACTCATCACGCGGGTCGGATAAAACCGGTTTGCGGGCCTAATGTGGGCCGTAGGTTTGACACCACTGTTCTAGAGCAACTGACAGTAACAGCAAACAGTTACACCTCCAGGCTGTGCAATCAGTGGCTAGATGTTTCCAGTTGCTCACATCAATGCCAATGTTGGTCATCTTACCTTTTAGAAGAGTCATTAGTTACCGTGACCAATGACTTCTTCCAAAAAGTAAATGAGTTAGTAACTCAGTTAACCACCTCATTGTTAGAATAATTAGTTATTCAGCAAAGTAACAGTAGCTGCCTTTCCATTGCATTTTTTCGCAAAATAAAAGCGTTATTTTAAAATTTTCTTTTTATGTGTTTCCATTAAAGCAGAGCTGAGCAAATATTTTGACTCGGGGGGCCACAATGAGAGAAAAAAATGCGGCCGGTGGGCCAATATGTATGTGTTTATAAATTATATGCACACATTTAGTTGTAAAAATCTGCTGTACAGTATGTGTGTTTGGGTCCCTTTTTTTAGGAACACTAATACCAAAAGTCACAATGTCCGATAGAGTTCTAAAAACGTTATGACAGACCATCTAAAAAAAAAAACCAGAATGGCATCTTACATTTTTTTCTAAATGGGACAATCAAAATGTACATTAAAATAAAGTGGGATTTCCAATATTAACTATGAACAATAAAACACTGAATATTAACAACATATGAACATCGTTCCTCTTTTACTTCTCAGACCAGCTCCTCGATAGTTGTGTATCTTTTACAATCAAGCAAAACACAACAAAAATGTAACAAACAGCAAAATATGAAGGCAAAGTGTAATAAACACCTAAAATATGATATATTATCACATAAAATTCTGCATCTGTTTTTGGCACACACGTTTCGGGCCGGCCCACTGGATTATTCCTGGTCTGAGCTGCTGTTATGTAAATTACCGTAATAACTTGGATATTGGCCCTGCGATGAGGTGGCGACTTGTCCAGGGTGTACGCTGCCTTCCGCCCGATTGTAGCTGAGATAGGCGCCAGCGCCCCCCGCAACCCCAAAAGGGAATAAGCGGTAGTAAAATGGATGGATGGAACTTGGATAGCACTCAAGCGCAGATTTCAGCCACTGAAATAGTTTCTATAGTTCAAGACTTACGGCCATTTAAAAACGGCACAGCACATCATAATGGCGGCGACAGTATTGATGTTAAAGGTCTAAAAAAATGATGTAGAACATACGGCGGGCCGGATTGACATACATAACGGGCCGCATGTGGCCTGCTGGCCGTATTTTGCCCAGGTTTGCATTAAAGGGTGTTTTGCATCATGAGCAAAATATCATTACCTGCTTAACTTTGAGGACAATGTTGCAGTCACTGCTCTGTGATGTCAATAGATGACAAAGACCTCTACTGCGGGTCTCTCCCAGCCTGCAGGTCGGCCTCTAATGCGGGGAAGGCACCCGGCAAGTGAACCCGTCTGCCCTGGTTGCCCTGCATGGGCCCTTTAAATGCAATCAGGAGTGTTTCCATCATGCTTTTTTTGTAAAAAAAAAATTCAATATAGAAACGTCTCAAGAACCACCTCAATGTTTTAACGATATTTGAGAGGTTTTTCAAAAATATTACCAGTTTCTTATTGCCATATTTAGATTTCGTGCATTTCTAGGGGTTATGGAAACGCAACTTGGGGCGCTATTTTTCATTATTTTATACACTGTTACGGTCGATAACATCTTTAGCATCAAATATGTGTGTATCAACTGATTAAAACGTAAAAACACTATATAGAGCAGTGGTCTCAAACAGGCGGGCCAATTGCGGCCCGCGAGATGTCATTTTGCGGCCCGCACTTTAATATGACAATCTAATGTTGGTGCGGCCCGCAAGTTTAATATGAACGGTGCTTGACAGCGTTATACTTGCCAACATTCCCAAATTTCCCAATTTTCCCAGGACTCCCCTGAATTCAGGGCACCTATTCTCTCAAACCCTGTCGATATTTACCTAATCAACAATACTCAGGGGGTGCCCTAATGGTACTGCCTTTAGTGCCCTCTACATCCTGTACAAACAGCGTGCAGGCCCAATCATATGTTGCATCTGACTGTGTTGTATGCACGTGTGCTATTGAAAGACTTATTTGATCAACAGCTACACAGGTGACACTGAGGGTGGCCGTATAAAACACTAACACTGTTACAAATACTGTATGTGCCAGACTGTGAACCCACACCAAACAAGAATGACAAACACATTTTGGGAGAAGATCCGCACCGTAATACAACATAAACACAACAGAAAAAAAATACCCAGAATCCCATGCAGCCCTAACTCTTGCGGGCTTCAATATACCCCCTGCCCCCACCCTCCCTACTTGCGTCGGTTGAGGTGGCATATATTGTAGCCCGGGAGAGTTAGGGTTGCAAGGCACTCTGGGCACTTGTTCTGTTGTGTTAGGGTGCGGATGTTCTCCCAATATGTGTTAGGCATTCTTGTTTGGTGTGGGTTCAAAGTGTGGCGCATATTTGTAACAGTGTTAAGTTGTTTATACAGCCACCCTCAGTGTGACCTGTATGGCTGTTGAGTAAGTACATCTTGCAGCCACCTACGTTGTTCTGCACAAGTCTCACACATGAAAAAATACAACTATCCATCACTCAGTGTTGACGGCTAGACTTTTTATGGAAATGTTCCATCAAAATTGATGTTAAATATTAATTTTTTTGTAAAGAAATGTTTAGAATGAAGTTGATGAATCCGGATGGATCTCTATTACAATCCTCAAAGAGGGCACTTTAAGTTGATGATTACTTCTATGTGTAGAAATCTTATAATTGAAGTTTTTTAGTTATTTGTATATCTTTTTTTCCAAATAGTTCAAGAAAGACCACTACAAATGAGCAATATTTTGCACTGTTATACAATTTAATAAATCAGAAACTGATGACATAGTGCTGTATTTTACTTCTTTATCACTTTTTTCCAACCAAAAATGCTTTGCTCTGATTAGGGGGTACTTGAATTAAAAAAATATTCACAGGGGGTACATTACTGAAAAAAGGTTGAGAACCACTGTAGAGGACGTAAAAGGCAGTGCAGTCATGGCAGCCCTTAATAATGTCGGCCAGGTGAAAATTGGGACAAATTCGGGAAAATGGTTGCAACGGTAGATTGTCGGGAGGTGCAATGAAATTTAGGAGTCTCCCGGAAAAATGGTGAGGGTTGGCAAGTATGTTGCTAGGGCGGGAAAGCCATTCATAGAAGGTGAATTCATTAAAAAGTCCATTTTAGATTTTTTAAGAAATCTTTTCTTGCAGCCCAGCCTCACACAGTTTCTGCATCCAGTGGCCCCCAGGTAAATTGAGTTTGAGGCCTCTGATATAGAGTATTTTAGAACATTTGGAATTAATCTGAACTCACTAGAATGCGGTGTGCCATAGGATATACATGGGAATGAAAATGTATGGAAAATAAATATTCAGTAAAGTGCCAACATTAAATATTGAAAGTACAAAACCCAATACGGTAACAAAAATGTAAACTTAGGTAAAAAGACACAACATAAACATTTGGCCTTTTAAAAGAGTGCAATTTTCTTCACCTGTATACCATATAAGATAAAACTGTTTCCAAATAAACGACATGCATTCAAGGAAAACATTTCAAAATGGTCCTGAATGACATTCTGACGCTAAAATTGTACTTGTGTGTGTATATATATATATATATATATATATATATATATTGTCGTATTTTCTTAAACTAATTTCAACAATACAAGCAAGTGATCACCAGTAATTAATCATGATTAATCCAAATCCCAAAATGTGATAAATCTGATTAAGAAAATAAACAGCATTGGAGCCTGGGGTTGGGTTCGCAGCGGCAACAAGTGTCAAGTTGGCTAGTTTTGATGTGAGGTGTGATTTGAGATGCTTAAGGCAGACGTGGATTAAGGCTTTTCCACCCTGGACAATAGTGTGCATGTTACATAAACATTCTTGCCTTTAATTTCAATGTGCGAAAAAAAGTGCCGGCTCTAGCAGTTTGAGAATGCTACCTTTGAATTTCGATGGTAACAGTAATTAATTACACTACGCGATACTGACAAAGATAACGCGGTTATACAACACCGTTATTACTAAGTGCTGCATCCCTTGAAATTACACTTCAAGTTGTCTTTATGTCAGTTGTGTTGGCCTCCCTCTGTCTGTTTACCAAGATGTAACTGGGAATAAGAAAGTTGCTTGGGCAGGGGGTAAGTAGGCATGCGATTCAATGCCCTATCCAACACAGCTGACTTTGCACAATTGTCTCAAATGTCAAAAGTTGGCTTGCACTAAGATGCTGATGTTTGTTCGTTTGTCTAGTCAACTGATGCCTAACATCTTGCTTAGACAGCGTTGATGGTTTTCAGGTGGTCCATGTCTCACTTGCATACGACAGGGTCGGGATAATGATGGCTTTATCCACAAGAATCTTGGTATCCCCCGAATACTCATTTTCTGAGACGTCCAAAGCCACAGCTGAGATGATCCTTAATTTTTGCGTCAACATCGGCATTCGCTGAGAGGTGGCTTCCAAGGTATGGTAAGTGCTGTACATTTCCCAAAACTGCGTTGTTTATTTTAAATTGTGAATCTAAATGAGTGAATTGTTCAGGGCATACCCTGCCTTCTGCCCGAGTCCAGGTGGGGTAGACTCCAGCCCCCCCGTAACCAGGAGAGAAACAAGTAGAAAAAAAAAAAATGGAAGGATTGATCGAGATGAGGTTCAAATTCAGAAGCTTTGGGGGACGGCTTGAACATTAATTTGGTCTTCTTGATGTTTAGCTCGAGGCCAAGGGCTTTATAGACTTCAGTGAAAACATTCAAGGTGATATGAAGGTCTTCCACGTTGTCATCTCCATACTGGAGTTCCATAAGAGCTCTTGTAGAAGTCTTAATTGATGTTTTTGGCCTGCTAAAGCCAAACCACTTCCCGTTCTCTCTATTGACAATACTGATGCTACCAGGTAGCTTGTCTTTGGCTGGATGGAGGATCAAAGAAATGAAGTTGGAGCGCAAGTTAGGTGCAAGTACACATCCTTGTTTGACTCTAGTGGTAATGCATCCCTTTGAGAATTGGTTCCATTCAGTACAAAGACCTTAATGCCATCACTTAATAGTCCAATGATGAAATGAATTTAGCAGCGCATCCGCATATATAGAGAGAGTATAGCCCACAGTGCCTCACGATCCCCAATGTCGAAAGCCCCAGACAAATCTATGAAGTCTGTGTATATTGGGAGATTTTGTTCTCTATATATCTCTTCCAGCTGCCTTGCACTGCGACTCATGTCCACTGTACGTTGTTCTGGTCTTTTCCTGTCCTTAGTAGCCATGAGACTTCTCTAATGCCATGGATGAATGTGGTTCCAATGGTCCTAGTTCCAAAGAAGTGTTTACGTTTCTGTTTTCGACTGCAAGAAAGATGATACTGCTGACCGCGGTAAGCCAACCAGAAGTTTGTGAGATGGGCTATATATAAGGCACATTTTCTAGACCATTCCCTATTTACGTAGGGTAAGAAGAGCGGTTCTTAAAGACCACTCTGTTTTTGTGCACCAACTGCTAAAACACTAGTCAGAAAATGTATTTATGACAGGAGCACTCTGCTGTTTTTGAGCACCAACAACAAAAACACTAAAAAGAATATGTATTTATGACAAGAGTACTCTGCTGTTTTTGAGCACCAACAAAAAAACACTAGTCAACTTATGTATTTATGACAGTAGCACTCTGCGGTTTTTGCAGATCAACTGCAAAAACACTAGTCAGAAAATGTATTTATGACAGGAGTACTCTGCTGTTTTTGAGCACCAACGACAAAAACACTAGTCAGAAAATGTATTTATGACAGTAGTACTCTGCTGTTTTTGAGCACCAACGACAAAAACACTAGTCAGAAAATGTATTTATGACAGGAGCATTCTACTGTTTTTGAGCACAAATGAAAAAAACACTAGTCAACTTCTGTATTTATGACAGGAGTACTCTGCTGTTTTTGAGCACCAAAGACAAAAACACTAGCCAGAAAATGTATTTATGACAGGAGTACTCTGCTGTTTTTGAGCACCAACAAAAACACTAGCCAGAAAATCTATTTGTGTAAGGAGTACTCTGCTGTTTTTGTGCACTAACGACAAAAACACTAGTCAGAAAATGCATTTATGATAGGAGCACTCTGCTGTTTTTGAGCAACAACGACACAAACATGAGTCAGACAATGTATTTCTGACATGAGGACTCTGCTGTTTTTGTAAACCAACTGCAAAAACACTAGTCAGAAAATGCATTTATGACAGGAGTACTCTACTGTTTTTGACCACCAACGACAAAAACATTATCCAGAAAATCTATCTGCGTGAGGAGTACTCTGCTGTTTTTGTGCACTAATGACAAAAACACTAGTCAGAAAATGCATTTATGATAGGAGCACTCTGCTGTTTTTGAGCAACAACGACACAAACACGAGTCAGACAATGTATTTATGACAGGAATACTCTGCTGTTTTTGTAAACAAACTGCAAAAACACTAGTCAGAAAATGTATTTATGACAGGTGCACTCTGCTGTTTTTGAGCACCAAGGACAAAAGCACTTGTCAGAAAATGTATTTATGACAGGAGCACTCTGCTGTTTTTGAGCACCAATGACAAACGACTAGTCAACTTATGTATTTGTGACAGTAGCACTCTGTGTTTTTTGCGGATCAACTGCAAAAACATTAGTCAGAAAATGTATTTATTACAGGAGCATCCTGCTGTTTTTGAGCACCAACGAAAAAAACACTAGTCAACTTATGTATTTATGACAGGAGTACTCCGCTGTTTATGAGCACCAAAGACAAAAGCACTAGCCAGAAAATGTATTTATGACAGGAGTACTCTGCTGTTCTTGAGCACCAACGACAAAAACACTAGCCAGAAAATCTATTTGTGTAAGGGGTACTCTGCTGTTTTTGTGCACTAACGACAAAAACACTAGTCAGAAAATGCATTTATAATAGGAGCACTCTGCTGTTTTTGAGCAACGACACAAACACGAGTCAGGCAATGTATTTATGACAGGAACACTGCTGTTTTTGTAAACCAACTGCAAAAACACTAGTCAGAAAATGTAGTTATGACAAGAGTACTCTGCTGTTTTTGAGCACCAACGAAAAAAACACTTGTCAGAAAATGTATTTATGACAGGAGCACTCTGCTGTTTTTGCGGACCAACTACAAAAGTACTAGTAAGAAAATGTATTTATGACAGGTGCACTGCGGTTTTTGAGCACCAACGACAAAAACACTAGTCAGAAAATGCATTTATAACAGGAGCACTCTGCGGTTTTTGTAAACCAATTGCAAAAACACTAGTCAGAAAATGTATTTATGACAGGAGTACTCTGCTGGTTTTGAGCACCAATGACAAAAGCACTAGTCAGAAAATGTATTTATGACAGGAGCACTCTGCTGTTTTTGAGCACCAACGACAAAACACTAGTCAACTTATGTATTTATGACAGTAGCACTCTGTGTTTTTTGCAGATCAGCTGCAAAAACACTAGTCAGAAAATGCATTTATGACAGGAGAACTCTTCTGTTTTTTTGGACCAAGTACAAAAACACGTCAGAGATGGTTTATATTTCATAAATATGGTTAAAAAGCCTCTTTATGACAGCGAACGGACATTAGTCAGAGACGTAATCCAGAGTGTGTTATGTCGTGTAAAATACTTATTTTTATAGTCATTTAATTGCATCGTTTATATTGTACTGAGCATTGAGAGTCTTTGCTCTGTCGCAGTAAGTTTGCTTGTCGCTTCTATGGTTATCATCACAGCGCTCTTCTTTACCATTATGTATGTGGTGGCATGGCAAAAAACTAAATAACCACACCAAAAAAGACACGCCCCAACAAAGAAATCTATCACATTTTATTTATATTCATGCCTGTGCGGAGACATAAAGAAAAATGTGTGCGATGATGTAATGAATGACTTATTCCACGTCCTGCTTGCATTCAGTCAAATATTCATCATAAGTGACATGGTGAGTGAGAATATCAATCACATTCTCAACACAGTGTGAATTATTAAGCGGTTCAATGTTACAAAGCCAGCAATAACACAAGTTATTTATCTTTGTGTGTGTGTGTGTTCTTGTATTTTTACCCTTCTTGAGATGTCAACAAAGAAAATAACTTTGCATGTGAAGAGCAGTGAAGAAGTTAGGACACCCTACGGTCCCAATATGGAAAACCATTGCACCTAATAGAAAATGTCTCATTTGCACCCTTGGTGGCGAAATCTATCAAAATTTGGGTGGTCCCAAAAAGGAGGGATTTTTCAAATTGTGTGTCGGTTTTAAAAGTGCTCCCTCTCTGGTCAACATATTAAATAACAAGTGTGTGTAAGAAATTGACCCTTTGGCCAAAATGTATTTAAAAAATGAAATGAATATATACTGTATATAGAGACATACTGTAATAACTTGAAGTAAATAATGAAGATTAAAAACTAATTACCGACAACAGAAAAAAAAAACTCTCACAATGTGTCGACTTTTTTCTATTAAAATTGGGAACAATTTCTCATATTCTCTGTTTCTGTAATAGTGGAATATTTTCTCATAAAATTATTACTTTATGTCAAATTATTACTTTTTATATGCAAAATGATGACATTTGTCATTTAAAATTCAGACTTTCATCACAATATTGACATCTTTTTTTTTTCTTAAACGGGGACATTTTTGGAGTAAAATTATGACTTTTGTCACAATTTTGCGAAGTAAGATTTCGATTTCTTTCTACAATATTGCCCAAAAATATTTTTTTCTTAAAACATTGTGACTTTTGTTAGGTAAAATTACCACTCTTATCCTTAAATTGCCAAAATGTTAAGCTTTTCCTTGTAAAATTCCAACTTTTATCATAATATTGCACACATGTTCAGTTTCACCTGTAAAATATTGACTTGTGTTGAGTAAATTTACGACCTTTATTAGAACACTGCCAAAATTCAAAGTTTTTCTTGTGAAGTTGGGACCTTTTCCTTGTGAAATTGGGAACAATTTCTCATATTCTTTCTGTTTCTCTAATAGTGCAATATTTTCTAATACAATTATTACTTTTTTTAAAGTAAAATTATTAATTTTCCATGAAAAATGGTGACATTTGTCATATAAAATTCAGACTTTCATCACAATATTGCCGCTTTTTTTTTTATTTTTAAAAGTGACATTTTTTGAGTAAAATTATGACTTTTGTCATAATTTTGCCCGTGAGGGCATTCCAGAGGATTGGAACCCGACAGGAAAACGCTCTATAGCCCTCAGACTTTTTTGGGGCTTTAGGAATCACATTTACGAACTTTATCACAATAGTGCCAAAATTCCAAGTTTTTCTTGTGAAGTTGTGACCTTTTCCTTTTGAAATTGGGAACAATTTCTCATATTCTTTCTGTTTCTCTAATAGTGCAATATTTTTTCATAAAATTATTACTTTTTTTTGTAAAATTACTTTTCAATGCAAAATGGTGATATTTGTCATATAAAATTCTGACTTTCATCACAATATTGACATTTTTTTTTTAAACTGACATTTTTGGAGTAAAATGATGACCTTTGTCATAATTTTTGCCAAGTAAAATTCTGATTATTATTATTACAATATTGCCCCAAAAAAATTACTTTTCTTACCAAATTGTGACTTTTGTCAGGTAAAATTACGACTATCATAAAATTCCCAAAATGTTCAGCTTTTCCTTGTATTTGCAACTGTTATTGAGTAAAATTCCAACCTTTATCATAATATTGCACACATGCTCAGTTTGATTTGTAAAATGTTGACTTGTGTTGAGTAAATTTACCACCTTTATTACAATACTGCCAAAATTCCAAGTTTTTCTTGTGAAGTTGTGACCTTTTCCTTGTGAAATTGTGAACAATTTCTCATATTCTTTCTGTTTCTTAATAGTGCAATATTTTCTCATAAAAGTAACTTTTTATGTAAAATTATTACTTTTCAATGCAAAATGGTGACCTTTGTCATATAAAATTTGGACTTTCATCACAATATTGCCTTTTTTTTTTTTTTAAACTGACATTTTTGGAGTAAAATTATGACTTTTGTCATGATTTTTGCCAAGTAAAATTCTGATTATTATTACAATATTGCCTCAAAAATTTAATTCTTCTTATCAAATCATGACTTTTGTGAGTTAAAATTACAACTATCATAAAATTGCCAAAATGGTCAGCTTTTCCTTGTAAAATCGTAACTGTTACTGAGTAAAATTCCGACCCTTATCATAATATTGCACACATGTTCAGTTTGATTTGTAAAATGTTGACTTACGTTGAGTAAATTTATGACCTTTATTACAAAATTCCAAGTTTTTCTTGTGAAGTTGTGACCTTTTTCTTGTGAAATCGCGAATCATTTTTCACAAGGTTTTTTCATATTTGTATAGTATGTATATATTAATATTGTAAATACAAATCTTTATATATCTAGAAAGGGTGGTCTTACAGAGGTAGGCCTTATTTGGAGGTCTCTAGGAGGTAAAAATTCTGTGTGTGTGTGTGACAGCATCAGTGTCACACGCCTTCCTGTTCCCGCGCCCCCGCCCTCCAAGCCCAGAGCCGCTCACTCAAGGCACTTTGCAGAATCAAACAATTTCACGCAGCTACTGGAGGAGGAAATGAACTGAGCCCAGAGCAATAATAAAATTATACAAATGTTATTACAGACTCGCCTGCTACTGTCCTACTTTAATTCGAATGTGGACACTGCGGGCGGCGCTGGTGGCACAGACCTTCCTGAATAAATCAACATTAGCTTACGTCTAAATTATTAAGGAAGTGGGAGACTTTCTTGTTTATAGTATGAATTATTGAGCAAGTGTTTAGCGCAGTTTTTCCTCCACCAATCCCCAAATATTAATTGCTAATGATCTTTAAGGTGTGTGTTTTATCGTCTTTGCCCTTTTCTCCCGCGCGCTGGGAAATGCACATTTTCAAAGTGTAGCGGAGGGAGAAGTCAGGGAGAGGATACACGCCTGTTCGTAAACTTTGCATATAAAGCCCCTAATAATGCTGAGAACACTTCATTAGGTACACTTGCTCTGCAGCATAACAACCAATCCATCATATTGCCTTTTAACATGTGCAAAACCCAAACCAGTGAGTTGGCACATAGTGTAAATGGTAAAAAAAACAAAAACAGAATACAATGACTTGCAAATCCTTTTCAACGTATATCCAATTGAATAGACTGCAAAGACAAGATATTTAATGTTCGAACTGAGAAACTTCATTTTTTGTTTGCAAATAATCGCTAACTTAGAATTTAATGGCAGCAACACATTGCAAAACCGTTGTCACAGGGCATTTTTACCACTGTGTTACATGGCCTTTCCTTTTAATAACACTCACTAAACATTGGGGAACTGAGGAGACCAATTTTTGAAGCTTTTCAGGTGGAATTCTTTCCCATTCTTGCTTGATGTATAGATTAAGTTGTTAAACAGTTCGGGGTCTCTGTTGTGGTATTTTAGGTTTCATAATGCACCACACATTTTCAATGGGAGACAGGTCTGGACTGCAGGCGGGCCAGGAAAGTACCCGCACTCTTTTACCACGAAGCCACGCTGTTGTAACACGTGGTTTGGCATTGTCTTGCTGAAATAAGCAGGGGTGTCCATGATAACAATGCCTGGATAGCAGCATATGTTGCCCCAAAACCTGTATGTACCTTTCAGCATTGATGGTGCCTTCACAGATGTGTAAGTTACGCATGCCTTGGGCACTAATACAGCCCCATACCATCACAGATGCTGGCTTTTGAACTTTGCGCCTATAACAGTCTGGCTGATCATTTTCTTCTTTGGTCTGGAGGACACGACATCGTTTCCAAAAATAATTTTACATTTGAAAAGACCACAGAACACTTTTCCACTTTGCATCCGTCCATCGTAGATGAGCTCGGGCCCAGCGAAGCCGGTGTAATTTCTGGGTGTTGTTGATACATGGCTTTTTCTTTGCATATTAGAGTTTTAACTTGCTTCACGGTGCAAGAGGGGTTAGTGCGTCTGCCTCACAATACGAAGGTCCTGAGTAGTCCGGGTTCAATCCCGGGCTCGCTATCTTTCTGTGTGGGGTTTGCATGTCCTCCCCGGGTCCTCCGGCTTCCTCCCACGTCCAAAGACATGCACCTGGGGATAGGTTGACTGGCAACACTAAATTGGCCCTATTGTGTGAATGTGAGTGTGAATGTTGTCTGTCTATCTGTGTTGGCGCTGCAATGAGGTGGCGACTTGTCCAGGGTGTACCCCGCCTTCTGCCCGATTGTAGCTGAGATAGGCACCAGCGACCCCAAAGGGAAAACACTGTAGGAAATGGATGGATAGAACTTGCACTTACAGATGTAGTTACTGACAGTGGTTTTCTGAAGTGTTCCTGAGCCCATGTGGTGATATCCTTTACACACTGATGTCGCTTTTTGATGCATTACTGCCCGAGGGATCATAGGTCATGGGCACTGCCACTTACCTGGAGTGATTCCTCCAGATTCTTTGAACCTTTTGATGATATTACGGAGTGTAGATGGTGAAATCCCTAAATTCCTTGCAATAGCTCGTTGAGGAATGTTGTTCTTAAACTGTTAGACAATTTGCTGACGCATTTGTTCACAAAGTGGTGACCCTCACCCCATCCTTGTTGGTGAATGACTGAGCATTTCATGCAAGCTGCTTGTATACCCACCTGTTCCCAATTAGCCTGTTCACCTGTGGGATTTTCCAACTACGTGTTTGATGAGCATTCCTCAACTCTCCGGTCTTTTTTGCCATTTGTGCCAGCTTTTTTGAAACATGTTTGAGGCATACAGTTTCAAATAAGCTAATATTTTCAAAAAATAACGACGTTTTTCAGTTCGAAGGTTAAGTATCTTTTCTTTGCAGTCTATTCAATTGAATATAGGTTGAACAATTTTTGCAAATCATTGTATTCTGGGTTTATTTATATTTTACACAATGTGCCAACTTCACTGGTTTTGGCGTTTGTACATTGTTTGGGTTATATTGTGTGAAATCTTACATTGTTTGGTTACTATTGTGTGTACTGCCATGTTACAGGCACCATTTGGAAAAAATTAATGTATTTAAATAAACATTTTCTGCGTAAATTAGTCATTTCGAAACGTATATATCTCTGCCTTATAGTCCGGTGCAGTTAATATTAGCACATTCTCTTTATAAAGCTCATTCATTCTATTTAATTCATAAATAATACATGTGGATTATTTGTACATCTTCATTCATTAGTTTGCCTTTAACATTTCAAATGTCTACTGTCAAAATAAATAAAAAAATCCAGCAATGTCACTGTGAAATATTGTTTTCTGGACACTGCCTGGGAAGTTTCCTATATTGCTGTTTCTTAATTAGATATAAATGAATGATTAATACAAACAAGCAAGTAAACAATAGTAGATAGCTAATGCATTCACATCTAATTTGAATCAAGTATTTTTACTTGCTACTCCTGCTTCAATTTTTCAACAAAATATTAATATTATTATTAATATAATTAATATTAATAAAAATGTGTGCAACCAACATCTTAAAAACAATATGAGTCGAATTCTTCATCGTTCGTCCCCCCAAAAAGTGCATTCAGCAATGTATTTGTAGACTTGGGTTTAGCGGGAGATTAGCCATTGTTTTTGGATTCTATGAACTTTTCTAATATTTGGGGGGGAAAAAAGTAATTCAGAGTTAGAGTAAAGTGAAGCATGGCTGCCTATTATCTATCTATTTATTAATTAATACATGAGTGTACTAGTAGTGTTACTGTACGAGTTAGCAATTGAAGACCAGGCTTGCGGCTGCCCCCGTCTGGACGAAGCCTAAAGTGCAGCCTTCTGACTGTGTAGGAGGTCATGATGGCCACTAGATGATGCTGTTGTCACGGAGTACAACCGGAGACTTACACCGCTATTCTGGAGGAAATGAAGATGGCGGCAACCTGAGCAGATCTAAATTATTTTCCTGTTGACTTGATTGATTGAAACTTTTATTAGTAGATTGTACAGTATGTATTCCGTACAAATGACCACTAAATGGTAACACCCAAATAAGTTTATGAACTTAATCAATTCTTGGACTACCGGTAGTTAAAGTTTATCATTATTTATAGATTGCCTCACAATGAGTCTGTTTTTTTCTTGTCACACCGAATTCTTAGTTTAATGAAAACATTTTTAAATTGCGTTTATTATTAAATTATATTATTTATTATTGTTGTTACATACATACATTTTTATAATTTGATTGATTGATTGATACTTTTATTAGTAGATTGCACAGTTCAGTACATATTCCGTACAATTGACCACTAAATGGTAACACCCGAATACGTTTTTCAACTTGTTTAAGTCGGGGTCCACGTTAAGCAATTCATGGTAGGTAATGACCTATTTATGCAAATGTGCATGCATTAATATCATAAATCAATCAATCAGTCAATGTTTATTTATATAGCCCTAAATCACAAGTGCCTCAAAGGGCTGCACAAACCATAACGACATCCTCGGTAGGGCCCACATAAGAGCAAGGAAAAACTCACCCCAGTGGGACGTCGACCATGATGACTATGAGAAACCTTGGAGAGGACCACATATGTGGGCACCGGACCGGACCCCCTCCACAAGGGAGGGGGGGACAAAGGAGAAAAAAAGAAAAAAAACTGCAGATCAACTGGTCTAAAAGAGGGGGTTTATTTAAAGGCTAGAGCAGGGGTGGGCATTACGTCGATCGCGATCGACTGGTCGATCTCGGAGGGTGTGTCAGTCGATCTCAAGCCAGGCATTAAAAAATATACATAAAAATGAGCAATCATCAATCATACCAAGACTTCACTTTCGTCAGTTGTTTGACATTCTCGGCACCCGAGGATCTTGTGAGATGACGCTGGCTGCTGCGAGCTCATATTTGAGAAAAAAATCACTAACAGGGCGGACGCAGAGAAACACATTTTATTTCTAGAAACTCCGTACCTACTGTCAAAACTCTAAAGACCGACTGCACAGTTCCTGTCTTCACCATAAAAGACCTGTTTCATCCTGCCTGTGCTAACAAAATAGGAGTCTCAGAAAGCTAGCGTGCACAAGCTAGCAAGCTACGGAGTTTGATGCCAATGTATTTTTCCCCCGCCCTCAGCGACCACTTTTTCACTTGCTTGCCCACCCGCACACTCACTGACGTCACTCACCTGCTGCCAGACATTAAAGGGCCACACACATATGCTACTCTCATAACAAAGTGTTTAAAAACGAGTATGCAAGTTGGACAAATGAGATGCCAAATCCAACCACTTTCATGTGGTATTGGACAGAAAGGAGGACTTTTTTTTTCCTCCATTTGAAAATGCGGACGTTATCAGCACCACTGTCTAATTCCAATCAATGCAAGTCATCAGAATCAAATACACCAACTTATATTCTTGTCTTCATGAAAGAAAGGAATCTATGTGTGTTAAACATGCTTGTATTATCATTAAACACCATTAACTTGTTAACAAAAATGTCTCTTTCATAAATAAATAAATATAAATTATAAATAGGAATGAGGTAGATCTCCTCGACTTGGTCAATTGAAAAGTAGCTCACCTGCAGAAAAAGTGTGAGCGCCCCTGGGCTAGAGTATACAAATACGTTTTAAGATGGGACTTAAATGTTTCTACTGAGGTAGCGTCTCTAACTGTTACCGGGAGGGCATTCCAGAGTACTGGAGCCCGAATAAAAAACGCTCTACAGCCCACATACTTTTTTTGGGCTCTGGGAATCACTAATATGCCGGAGTCCTTTGAACGCAGATTTCTTGCCGGGACATATGGTACAATACAATCGACAAGATAGGATGGAGCTAGACCGTGTTGTGTTTTATACGTAAGTAGTAAAACTTTAAAGTCACATCTTAAGTGCACAGGAAGCCAAATCTGTAACCCACCACAAAAAGCACAGTTAGACTGATTTTTTAGTCTTAAAATTTAAAATGTTATTTTGAATAATCCATCCATCCTTTTTCCGCTTATCCAAGGTCGGGTTGCGGGGGCAGCAGCCTAAGCAGGGAAGCCCACACTTCCCTCTCCCCAGCCACTTTGTCTAGCTCCTGCCGGCGGATCCCGAGGCATTCCCAGGCCAGCTGGGAGACATAGTCTTCCCAACGTGTCCTTGGTCTTCCCCGTGGCCTCCTTCCAGTTGGACATGCTCGAAACACATCCCTCGGTAAGCTTACGGGTGGCATCCTGACCAGATGCCCGAACCACCTCATCTGGCTTTACTTTGAGCTCCTCCCGGATGGCAGAGCTTCTCACCCTATCTCTAAGGGAGAGCCCCGCCACCCGGACGCTTGTACCCGTGATCTTATCCATTCGGTCGTGACCCAAAGCTCATGACCATAGGTGAGGATGGGAACGTAGATCGACCGGTAAATTGAGAGCTTTGCCTTCCAGTTTAGCTCCTTCTTCACCACAACGGATCGGTACAGCATTCGCATTACTGAAGACGCCGCACCGATCCGCCTGTCAATCTCACGATCCACTCTTCCTTCACTTGTGAACAAGACTCTGAGGTACTTGAACTCCTCCACTTGGGGCAGGGTCTCCTCCCCAACCCAGAGATGGCACATTTCAAATAATATTTGAAATATTAAAAAAAAAAATCAATTTTATTTCATTTTAAATAATTACATTTAAATGATTTTTACGTCAAATATGTTAACTATTTATTTTTATATTTAATGACATTTACAATATTTGAAATCAAATATTTTAATGCAATTTAAAATGTATTGTAAAAAATTACATTTAAAATGATTTGATTACAATATTTTACTAATTTAATTTTTTTTTAGCAATTTAATGGGAAGAGAATATACATGAATGAGTATGTTAATTTCATATTCTTTTTTTTAATCAATCCATCCATCCATTTTCTACCGCTTATTCCCTTTTGGGGTCGCGGGGGGCGCTGGCACCTATCTCAGCTACAATCGGGCAGAAGGCGGAGTACGCCCTGGACAAGTCGCCGCCTCATCGCAGGGCCAACACAGATAGACAGACAACATTCACACTCACATTCACACACTAGGGCCAATTTAGTGTTGCCAATCAACCTATCCCCAGGTGCATGTCTTTGGAGGTGGGAGGAAGCCGGAGTACCCGGAGGGAACCCACGCATTCACGGGGAGAACATGCAAACTCCACACAGAAAGCTCCCGAGCCTGGGATTTAACCCAGGACTGCAGGACCTTCGGATTGTGAGGCAGACACACTAACCCCTCTTCCACCGTGAAGCCCTCTTTTTTTAAATGTTTTATTTTTTTTATTTGTATTTTTTCCTGTCCAGCTACTCAGGCAAATCATAGAGTTGATGTCGATGCCCATATCAGCTGTTCTGATTTACTTTACAAAAGAGAAGTGTTGGATACTTCTCTTGTTGCCTTAGTTGTATTTTAATTTATTAAATTGATTTATATTATTATTTGGTGGAGCCGGACCGGAGCAGGTTGGGATAGAAAGAGGAAACAAAGGAAGACAGAGGGAGAAATTGTAGGAACAAGAGGAGGATAAGACAGAGAGACAACAACAATAATAACAACATTATTTCACATTCTAACATACAAGTGGATGTAAGCAAGAGTATTGTCATGACCTGCCAGAGCAGGTCGGACTTTGGGTATTGAGTTCTTGTGTTTATGATTTTAGTTCTCGGGTGACAAACTCATTTTCATTGAGGGCCACATCGCAGTCATGGCTGCCCTCAGAGGGCCGTTTGTGATTGATATATGAATAGACCCCGAACGGGAATAAGCGGCAGAAAATGGATGGATATACAATAATATGCTTCACTATATTATTACAATTGTCTAGGCATTTGATTATTTTTATAGGTGGACTGTAAAAAAATATATCTGGTTTATATAGTAAAAATAAAAAAAATACAGTAAAACTTGCACTAGTGTTTACATTCTATATGTGTAGATAGAAAAACACTACCTTTTTTTATGGTAAGAAAAAACTGTCAGCTCAATGACAGTTTTTTTTAGCCATTAAATCTATGGTTGTAGTTTTTTTGCAATGTTCAAAAAATTACATGAAGGAAATGGGAAAAAAAACGGTACCATACATTTTATGGTAATATACTGGCAGCTCAGTTGCTGGAATGTTTACTTAAAAACTGTGCTACTGTTTTTCCAGTGGTGTCAAACTCATTTTAGATCGGGGGCCACATGAAGAAAAATCTACTCCCAAGTGGGCCGGACTGGTATCACGGCACGATAACTGAAAAATAAAGACTGTTTTCTTTGTTTAAAAATAGAACAGGCACATTCTGAAATTGTACAAATCATAATATTGTTGAATTTTGTTACACTTACATGTTGTGGTTAATGGTATTCTACCTTTTATTTGTCGTTTATATTCTCTGAATAAATTATGTGATAATGTTCATCAGTCATCACTGGTGGTAATTTCTAATCTATCAAGATAAGAAAATATCAAAATCAAAATACTGTATGTTGTATATGTAGTTTGATCATTTTCCTCACTGATGTACTCACATCATTTGGTTTATTTTGTACATATGCAGCATCATCTACAAGGATACAAAGAATTGCTATTGCGACATCCAGTGGACACATTTAGAACAGCAGTTTCTTTCATTCGAAAATTTCAGGTTAATTTTTATACTTAGCAAACTCATCTAGTGGGCCCGACAACCTGTTCGCGGGCCTGACATGGCCCTCCGGCCGCACGTTTGACACCCCTGATTTACAGTAATATGCTGTAAAAAAAAAAAAGCATAAATTTAATGGTAATAAGCTGGCATTTTTAAAATATTTTTGTTGTCGTAATATCTCAATGTTTTTACAGTACACAATTTGAAATCATAGGTCTAGATCAGGGGTGTCAAACTCATTTCAGCTCAGGGGCTGCATGGAGTACAATCTATTCCAAAGTGGGCCAGACTGTTAAAATCATGGCATAATAACTTAAAAATAAAGACAACTTCAGATTGTTTTCTTTTTCTTTTTTTTACTTTAGCCAAAAATAGAACAAGCACATTTCGAAAATGTACAAATCACAAACAATTCTCTTGACAAAACCCGTCAAGTTAGTTAAAATTTCTGAGGAAAAAAAAAAAAAAAAAAACACAACACAATGAACTTCGACTTTGTCTCAGTGTATATGCAAAGTTGAAAAATGTAAGCCCTATTTAGTATAGAATAAAATAAGAAATACAAGAAAACGATTTTAGGTATCAAATACCTCATTTATCATTTCCACGTGTACATCCTGTGCTAACTATTCAAGAGCCTCAGCCATGCTTTACTGTGTACCTTTTTGCTCGGCGTACTTGCTTGGCCCGGGCATACACTGTTTGCTTGCGTAACAGAATGGCTATTGCGACATCAAGTGGGCACATTTAGAACAGCAGTTTCTTTCTTAAAAAAAAAAAAAAAAAAGCAGACTCATTTTGCTTGCTGATTAAACCACTTCGTGGGCCAGCTCCGGCCTATGGGCCAGCTGTTTGTCACCCCTGGTCAAGATGATAATTAATTATTTAGTTTTATTTATTTTTTTAAAGGTGTAATGTTTGAAAATATTTGGTATATTATCAGAAAATATTAGTAATATAAGTTTAAAATATATGCAATTGCAAGGTAGTGGGCTTCACGGTGGAAGAGGGGTTAGTGCGTCTGCCTCACAATACGAAGGTCATGAGTAGTCCTGGGTTCAATCCCGGGCTCGGGATCTTTCTGTGTGGAGTTTGCATGTCCTCTGCGTGAATGCGTGGATTCCCTCCGGGTACTCCGGCTTCCTCCCACTTCCAAAGACATGCACCTGGGGATAGGTTGATTGGCAACACTAAATTGGCCCTACTGTGTGAATGTGAGCGTGAATGTTGTCTGTCTATCTGTGTTGTCCCAGTGACTTGTCCAGGGTGTACCCCGCCTTCCGCCTGACTGTAGCTGAGATAGGCACCAGCGCCCCCCGCGATCCCAAAGGGAATAAGCGGTAAAAAATGGATGGATGGATGCAAGCCAGTGCATGTTTTTTGTAAAAAAAAAAAAAGTGCATTATTGATGCATATAATTTCCAGGTGGAACACATTAAGATGTGAATTAGCATTTATGCTATAATCTTCCACATTTAAAATCTGTAAATCAGATTGTTGTCCTGAATAAACAACTCTCCAAAAGATGTGGCGGGCCTTTAGTTTTGATAACTGTGGTGGAGTTAACATCAGTGCTTCTTCGTCCTTATTTCCTCCACTCGCTGTGCACTTCGCCTGCCTCGCCACTGTCAAGTTATACCACTGATGGACGCCCCTGCTTATGGACACTCACCTGCTGCCAATCCCAATCAAGTTTCCTTATTTGCCAGACTCGCCAGTCAGCTCGGGCTGGATCATTGCAAACGGTTTCTGAAGGGCATTGTTGTCGGGGGCGGTGGAGCTCAGTTGGTAGAGTGGCCGTGCCAGCAGTATGAGGGTTCCTGGTGTGATTCCCACTTCCGCCATCAGCTCACTGCCGTTATGTCTTTAGGTAAGACACTTTACCCACCTGCTCCCGGTGCCAGCCACACTGGTTTAAATGTAACTTAGATATTGGGTTTCACTATGTAAAAGCACTCAGAATCAATAGAAAAAAGCGCCATATAAATGTAATTCACTTCATTTGTGTTCAAACCTTCATGTGCGCTTCTCTGTGGGACAGCTTCTTACTTTGTTTTAGGGGTAAATATTGCCTGCATGTTGTCATCATCTCCACATCTATAAATGTCAATTAGTGATGGTCAGATGAAGCCTCATGAGGCATCGATCCACTTGGAGCCATTTTGGTTCGAGAATTTCTCGAAGCTTCAACGCATGCTTCGGCAGAAGACTTCAACTGCTGGTCAAATGTATAATTACAACCAGCTGCATCTTAACCACATGTGTGATGCATTGAAATGTTGCGTCTACTGTGGCTCTCGGAAATGATAATGCATCACACTAAATGTTTGACAAAATGGTTTTGCAAGGTAATTCAACAGAGTATAATATATGTTGTGTGGGCATATATATATATATATATATATATATATATATATATATATATATATATATATATATATATATATATATATATATATATATCCAACCATCCATTTTCTACCGCTTATTCCCTTTAGGTTTCGCGGGGGGCGCTGGCGCCTATCTCAGCTACAATCGGGCGGAAGGCAGGGTACACCCTGGACAAGTCGCCACCTCATCGCAGGGCCAATATATATATATATTGGCCTGTAATGTAATGTAATATATATATATATATATATATATATATATATATATATATATATATATATATATATTACATTACATTACAGGCCAAATGTTTGGACACACGTCGTTCAATGCATTTTCTTTATTTCCATGACTATTTGTAGGTTGTCACTGAAGGAATCAAAACTGAATGAACACGTGGAGTCATGTACTTAACAAAAAAAAAGGTGAAATTACTGAAAACAAGTTTTATATTCTAGTTTCTTCAAAATAGCCACCCTTTGCACACTCTTGGCATTCTCTCCATGAGCTTCAAGAGGTAGTCACCTAAAATGGTTTTGACTTGTGTACAGAGTGTATAGAGTTACATTTGCACAGTGTACATAATAATAATAATGGATTAGATTTATATCGCGCTTTTCTATTGTTATATACTCAAAGCGCTCACAGAGAAGTGGAAACCCATCATTCATTCACACCTGGTGGTGGTAAGCTACATCAGTAGCCACAGCTGTCCTGGGGTAGACTGACGGAAGCGTGGCTGCCAGTTTGCACCTACGGCCCCTCCGACCACCACCAATCATTCATTCATCATTCATTCATTCACCGGTGTGAGCGGCACCGGGGGCAAAGGGTGAAGTGTCCTGCCCAAGGACACAACGGCAGCGACTTTGATGTCCATAGGTGGGAAGCGAACCTGCAACCCTCAGGTTTCTGGCACGGCCGCTCTACCCACTACGCCATACCGCCCCATACATAGTGTATATTGTACAGAGTATAGAGTGTACACTGTTCTCTTCCATACCTTTCTTTGCACTTCTATATTTTTTATATTTTTACATATTTATACATTGTTTTGTTGCATGGACACATCGCACTGTATCGAATGGTCTCAATCTTGTTACCCTGCGTAATGACAATAAAGCTGATTCTAATTCTATTTCTATTCTTCACAGGTGTCAAGTTTTGATGCCTTCAGTGACAATCTACAATGTGTCATGAACATAAAGAAAATGCATTGAATGAGGTTTCTTCCAAACATTTGGCCTTTACTGTGTATTTAAATATTTTAATACTAACAAGATAAATCGCATGACTGGCAGTGCAAGCTAAGAAGATACAGTATATGCATGCATAGAATGTTCCAGGGGAGACTGTGTGCATCTGCTTCCCAGATACTGATCTGTAGTTTCCTTCCTGAGTGAAGCTGTCAAATTTCAAAAAGATCTTTAAAGATGGAGAGCGAGAACACGTAATTCTAATCCCAAATGAAGGTGTGTCTTATCAGGGTTGATTAGTGGAATTTCTTGTTTTATCAATGGGGTTGGGATCATCAGTTGTGTTGTGAATGAGGTGTCCAACTTTTGGTCTGTACTGTGTGTGTGTGTGTGTGTGTGTGTGTGTGTATATATATATCACACACACCTTTTGGCACATGTTGAGATCTGAACCTACCTGCATTTTAAAATATTACTTTAATGTAATTGTAAACGCTTTAATGTAAACACGCCTAAAACTAATTTTAACAGTAGTCTTCAGATATTGCGACTTTACATTGCTATTTTTTTTTTTTTTTTTAAAGCATATTCCAAATATTTTGTGGCCATGACTCCCTTCCAGCTTATGCTAAAATCTTGGCGCTAATTTATCTTCATGGCCAATCCTTCTCATTATTGGCATATCACCAACTTTTGGCAGAACAACTTTTTGATGCACTATGTCTCCACATTCCCAAAAGGGGAGACGTATCAGTCATGCCACTTAATGTGTCGGGATGGCTATCGATTTGTACACCAATACAAGTACCAACACGCTGTCAGTACTTAAAAAATAGAAAGGGCATGTTCTGATTTTTGTTAGCAAATTATTGCAAAAAAACAAACATCATTTTTGTTTTTATGGAATTTTGTGGCGTTCAATCCGGGGTTCGGGATCTTTCTTTGTGGAGTTTGCATGTCCTCCCTGTGATGCGTAGGTTCCCTCCAGGTACTTCAGCTTCCTCCCACTTCCAAAGACATGCACTTGGGGATAGGTTGATTGGCAACACTAAATTGGCCCTAGTGTGTGAATGTTGTCTGTCTATCCGTTGTCCCTGTGATGAGGTGGCGACTTGTCCAGGGTGTATCCCGCCTTCCGCCCGATTGTAGCTGAGATAGGCACCAGCACCCCCCGCGATCTCAAAGGGAATAAGCGGTAAAAAATGGATGGATGGATGGATGGAATTTTGTGGCCTATAATTTGAACAAACGAGTAATTCATCCATCCATCCATCTTCTTCCGCTTATCCGAGGTCAGGCCGTGGGGGCAGCAGCCTAAGCAGGGAAACCCAGACTTCCCCTTCCCCAGCCACTTCGTCTAGCTCTTCCCGGGGGATCCCGAGGCGTTCCCAGGCCAGCCGGGAGACAGTCTTCCCAACGTGTCCTGGGTCTTCCCCGTGGCCTCCTACCGGTTGGACGTGCTCTAAACACCTCCCTAGGGAGGCGTTCGGGGGGCATCCTGACCAGATGCCCGAACCACCTCATCTGGCTCCTCTCGATGTGAAGGAGCAGCGGCTTTACTTTGAGTTCCTCCCAGATGGCAGAGCTTCTCACCCTATCTCTAAGGGAGAGACCCGCCACCCAGCGGAGGAAACTAATTTTGGCCTCTTGTACCCGTGATCTTGTCCTTTCGGTCATGACCCAAAGCTCCAAACGAGTAATTTAAATACTTTATTTATATACATTAAATGATAACAAGTAATTAAACATTAAAACATTTGAAAATCTACAACAAATTTTCATAATTATTGCAGCAATACAAAACACAGAACATGCAAAAAACAATTTGCTTGTCAATACTCATAATTCCGGGGCTTCATGTATGCAACCTTACACCGTCACCGGTGCATAATCAACCATGCACAATTTATTTGTATAGCCCTTAATCACAAGTGTCTCAAAGGGCATCCGGGAAAGGAAAAACTCCAAAAACCCAAGCTGGGAAAAAGAAAACTTGGGAAGGGGCCACATATGTGGGGACCCCCCTTCTGGGTGACCAGCTGCAATGATGTCGAGTGGGTAGTTATTGCATTTTTACATTCATAATAATGTGAGTCCAGTCCATTGAGAAGCCAGCATAGGGTCATGGGGGGAACTTCTTGCATGTGGACAAGTCGACAACGCAGAGACATCACTATCTCATGCGTAGAAGAGCGGTCCAACCCGGGATAGCTCGCTATAAGGAAGTCCTGTGTTGTTGTTGTTGTTGTTGCTACTGGCTAGCATAGATAATTGGGCTTCTGTTTCGGCGTGTTAACTTTTCGACTAAAGTTTAAAAAGAGCATTGCATACAAAACATCGCTTGAACAATACCACTTTTAATACTGAAATTAGTCAGCGGAGGCTTATTTAATGGTTTGTGTTGGCACCATTGTGGAAGCGGGCTTCACTAATGCTAAGTGGATACACACTTCACCCTTTGTCAGCTTTAGCTCCACATGACATTGGTGAACCTTTTGGTGGGTTCTATTTGGACTGGAAAGTCGGAATTTCTGATGTCATCAGAATTTTCCGGGGAACGCCCCTCCATGTTGTATTCCCGACTCTGAAAGTAGCCTGAGCTCATTTTCAAAATGGCTGCTCTGGGTGTTAATGATATACATTTGTACAACATCCGGTGTTAGCACTTCTGATTAGTTCTTGTCGCTGTAAAACATTTATATACAATGTATTGTTTCACATCTATATACTGGTAACATCACTGTAGTTCACACTACATTTATTACATCGCTCGCAGTAGCGTCTTCTCCAGTGTTGGAAGGTTACTGGAGGGGTGCATATTTTCCCATGACTTCTTTATAATCAAACAAAGCAAGCGCAAAATTGACTTTCGTGGATATGGCCATCTTCATTTTCGACATCGGAAATGGAAAGGTGATGTCATTCCCAGCTCCGAATGCAAACACAGAGAATGGTCGGAAGGACAATTTGAGAGATGGTGTCAGCGCTAACTAGAGGGCTCCAAATATGTTAACGGAACATATACCGTATTTTCCGGACCATAGCGCACTGCCGTTTAGCGGGTCAGGTCAGGTCTTCCTTCATACAAAAGGCGTACTGGATTATAGGGCGCATTAAAGCAGTCATCTTTTTTTTTTCTAAATGTCAAAGACTCCCTTGTGGTCTACATAACATGTAATGGTGGTTCTTTGGTCAAAAGGTTGCATAGATTATATTTTACAGATCATCTTCAAGCCGCTTTCTGCCAGTTGCTTCAGGATGCGCTGTTTTGTGGGCGGTCTTATTTACGTGGCTCACCTTTGGCAGTGTCTTCTCCCCGTCATCTTTGTTGTAGCGGTGTAGCGTGCAAGGACGGGAGTGGAAGAAGTGTCAAAAGATGGAGCTAACTGTAGTCAGACTTTACTTCAATAACAGAGCACCATTTCCTCATGGCTCACTATCCAGAAATGCGTCCGACCAACAATTCTAATAACTAAAGTTCCCTGGGTGAATAATGTAAACTCACTACACCAGTAGTTTTAGCGCTTTCATGGCGAGTTTACTGAAAGAAATAAGAACTTTAAACACTACTTTATATTAGAAATGGCAACAGCGGAGGATGAATGTCCCATAACAAGATAGAAAAAAAGAAGCTTATTGACTACGGTGTCATCACAGATTACAAAGGCGGACTCGCGCAAACTTTCAGGACTTATGCAGATCCCAAATACAGATCAGCAGGTACCAGAAGGTAAGTAAAGTTGCTTTTGCATAATGATGGCAGATAATGTCTTACCTTATACACACACTATATTATACTTGTATGTTGAAGCACAGTACAATAAATCAAGCGGTGTGGCTTCATAGCATACCAAAGTCGTACTAAAACATTGTGATGCATTTTTGAGCGCCGTGTGTAATGTTGTATATTTTCAATGGAACATATATAATGTTGGCGTTTACCGGAGTCATACTGCAGTCTACACGTATCTCTTATGTGTGACTGCCATGTAATGGTCACACTTTTTCACCATGTACCAAATAAAATAAGTCAGTAAGCACAACAATAATAGTGGATTAGATTTTATATCGCGCTTTTCTATTGTTAGATACTCAAAGCGCTCACAGAGAAGTGGGAACCCATCATTCATTCACACCTGGTGGTGGTTCTGTAGCCGGGGTAGGGTACCTGTGGCTCTCTTGATGATTGCATCTGGCTCTCGGTTAAATCTTAGCTGACATTGCTTAAAACGATAAGTAACGAATAATACATCCATCCATCCATTTTCTACCGCTTGTCCCGTTCGGGTCATGGGGGGTGCTGGAGCCTATCTCAGCTGCATTCACAGTGTTAAAAATAACATTCAAAATATAAAACTTTCTCATGCATTTTAATCCATCCATCCGTTTTCTAGAAGTCGCATTCATGGTAAGAAGTATTTTATTTATTATTGGTTAGCTTCAGAACAATATTGTCAAAAAGAACAAGAGACTTGTTATACTCTAAAAATGTTGGTCTTACTAAAAAATGCACGCATTTAGTTGTAATCAGTGTTAAAGAATATAATATGGCTCTCACGGGAATACATTTTCAAATATTTGGCTTTCAGGGCTCTCAGCCAAAAGGGTTCCCGACCCCTGATCTGTAACACAGCTGCCCTGGGGTAGACCGACGGAAGTGTGAGCGGCACCGGGGCCAAGGGTGAAGTGTCCTGCCCAAGGACACAATGGCAGCGATTTGGATGTCAATAGGTGGGAAGCAAACCTGTAACCCTCAGGTTTCTGGTACGGCCGCTCTACCCACTACGCCATGCCACCCCACAACCAAAATTATTCCACACATTAGGCGCACCGGGTTATAAGGTGCACTGTCGAGTTTTGAGAAAATGAAAGGATTTTAAATGCCCCTTATAGTCCGAAAAATACGGTAGTTTTTTTTTATGCTGAAAATATTTTATGACTAATAATCCTACTTAGTGAAAAATGTCTAACACAGGCAGGCCTGGAATAAATTAGCTGTAATGAGATAGGCTCCAGCGGCCCCCGCGAGGCCGAAAGGGATAAGCGGTAGAAAATGGATGGATGGAAAAGAGTGACGACTGACAAACGCAGCAGTCGGTTGCACGTTAACATTCTTATCTCTTGGAGAAGTCCTCAAACGGACTAAAGGTGACACTAATCCGAAAATAACAAGGCCAAATGTTCTTCTTCATTCTTGGTGATGATTAAACTGCTTGAACTTACACTCTTTAATGTACTGCAAGCCTTCATCTAAGTGTTCAGTTCTTTAGGACTTTACGATTAACGCTTCAAAGATGAACGGTCCTAATAAAGGAATGTGGGGAGTCAACGGGACGCCAAAAAACTCAAGATTATCATACGTTGGATGGGTCTTTTCTTTCAGTTCTCTTCTTCTTCTTGACAGGCTGCACAGAGCCTGTCTGCACGGAGCCCGGCTTGATGCCGTGTTCGTCCTTGTCCACCTCCCTGTAGTTGCCGGCCTGATCCTTTGGAATGACCTGGCTCGGGCTGGGTTTGAAGTCACGCTCCGGGCAGAACAGGTACTGATAGAGGATGGCAGCAAGGAGGGCACCCAGGATGGGTCCTACCCAGTACACCTGATGTAGAACAATAATCACAAATACACAAAGTCAATACTCTGGAAGAGGCTTTCATTTTTGGTTTTAACCAAGGTTTGCCAAGGGGCCAGAGTTGTGGAGGATTTAGTATTATAACCCCAATATGGGACAACCATATCAGACAAGACAATCTTACCAACAAATCATATTTAGGTATCAGTTTTTTATTGACTCGTTGTTTAACATTATTCTAAAATTACCTTTTCCGTTGTTCGCCAACTTGCCTAAGTTTTGAACCACTTTTTTGTGTCTGGATTACCGGTATGTGTGAGTGACAGGAAGACTATCTCTGTCTCGCTTGGAGAAAACGTGTCCTGTGTCTTTGTTTGGACGTTACATTGCAAAGATCAAGACCCTACCATAAAATTTCAAAAAACATTGAGCCCCATGTTGCATTTGGGTCGCACGGTTGCAGGAGTCGTTTTCCCAAGATGCAGACGGACGTCGAGAAGCAGCGTGCAGGTAAGATGCTGATTTATTCTCAAGACAAAAGACGAAAATTTAACCGGCTTAGAGCTGTGAAAATACTAGGTATTTGAGGCTAGCTTTAGCTTAGCAAAGTGCGGAAAGTCTATTGCATGGGAATTAAGAAATACAAAAACCAGAGAGTAACTTAAGCCGAACAAAACTGTTAGACTGAGTAAACTGTGAGGCAGGTATAGAAAGCTCTTTGATTAGTGATTAGGAGCAGGTGAGCGTCCTGACCACTAATCAAAGGTAGGTACAGGAAATCAGCGCACATGGTGACTATAAAAACAAAAGATGTTGCTCAAAAAGAAATAAATAAACTAAAGATAACATCATTACGGATTTATTTTAGAACATATTTTTACACCTTTCTATTTTTATACTTCTTCACGGTAAAAAATACCTTCTTATATGGGATTTGCATGTATGGATTTCTTGAACACACCCTCTTTATGGGAGTAAAACACCTGCTTATATTAGTTTTGCATATAAAGATCTCTTGACCTCAAATATAAAACATGCATATATTTTTTCAGATTGTTTTTATAGGGGAAAAGTGATATCCCGGTGAATATGGCCGTCATCAATCAAGTATGTTCATAAAGGTTTGTTGTGATAGAATGTCTTATGTTCTTTATTATCAGTTCACATGTACAGTATGTCCTTAGTGTTGGGTTTTCATTCGTAAGGAAGCATTTTGATGTCATAAGCTGAAAAGGTTTGGAAATCTTTGAGCTTAGAAACGTTACACTCCCAAATCAGTGTCCTTGCCATATTGCATTCCACAAAAAAGCAAGTAACAATTCGTCTCCACACCCTAAAGCAGTGATCCTCCACTGTGGGGCTCTAGTGAGTGGTACGGCAAATAATCACTTTTATTAAATATTTACTGTTCAAACTGTGTGTAATGTTACAATGGCCAAACATTTAATACACTTGTAAATAAAACATCTGCCTTGTTTTATTGAATATTTCGGCCTACTATGCTACTGTATTTTAATGTTGGTCATTGTGGTGATACGTGGGGGGCCAAGTGTTTTCTGACGTGGTACCTGGTGAAAATTGGAGAACTACTGCCCTAAAGTATTTAGACGGGGAGCCAAATACACAAAAGCACAGCACAGTTGCGGCCAAATCAAGAACACTTACCCAATGGTCCTCGAATTTAAGCATGACCAGTGCTGGACCAAAAGAACGAGCAGGGTTCATGTTGGCTCCTGTGTAAGGAATCTGCAAGAAAATACATGGAATGATAGAACACGCATATGCATGATGATCCTATTTAACTAGCTGCCAAAGTTAGAGGGGAAATGACTGGAGTAATTCAGTGGATGGTATCATCTATTTCCCTGTGCTCTGCAGGGTACAGCAAGCCCCCAGAGGTTGGTTGCCATGCGATGCTAACCTCCAATAAAGCAGTGCATGTGGGTGTGAATCAGTCAGCCAGGAGCACACAGTATCGCACTTTGGCGAGTTAGTACCGGACCTAAGGTTGTTTTCTAGCGAAATAGGAAAACTTTCAAATACTGTAGTAGAGAGCATTTACATATTTAAATATTATTTTTTTTAATTGATTTTTGTACGTATATCGGCCGCACACTGAAACATGAAATATTTACACAGGCGCTTGTGTTCATTTTTAAAAGTAACAAAAGACAGTGCATGTACACGGCATTTAGTGGCCTACCCGAAACATCATTAAATGCTATCTTCATCACCATCCTTGTCATGAAAATGCATCCATTTTGTATACCGCTCATCCTTATTAAGAACTCAGACCCTATCCCAGCTGACTTTGGGCAAGTTACCAGCCAATCACAATTGTTCACACTCTTTATTGTTCTGTCATTGATTCATTCTTCTCTAAGTTTCATGTATGAAAACTACTTTTTTTTGATAGCTAAGTGCTGCATTGTGTGCATTTTTTCGCTTCTTCATGATGAGGGTGAGTCCATATGTGCTACATGGCTGACTGAAGGATTGTGTGAGTGCGTCTGATTTAATGTAAACAATTTCATTGGTAACTAGACACCAGTTTGGCAGTTTTATTGGTCTGATGTAACAAGGCTAAAAGTGTTGTCAGCATTAAGCCCTTGAGCCCGGATAAAATCCGCAAATTAGCCGCAGGGTCCAAAGTGGGGGAAATTATTGTGATTTTGAATCTTTAAACTGCTCACATTGTTTGGTTCTGGATTACCTAAGAGGATTAAGCTGAAAGATCCGATATATATTTGATAAATGAGGACATCCCTCCCAATGTTTGCATACATCTCAGGATATCTTTGCAAAAGTCCAAAACTGACACGCAGTCCGCCAAGGCACTTAATTAAACAAGATCCATCACTTTCTCTAATTCATGTGCCCTCTGGGTCGTGGCCCCCCATCAGTCAGCTGTCCTACCAACCTGTCCGGATCATTTTCTGCAAAGTGTGCTAAATGGAGTTTTGGGTGGCTGCAAATTAGGACGGTTCAGCTTGCTGTTGTTTTGGTTTTGGGATAGGTTGATTGGCAACACTAAATTGGCCCTAGTGTGTGAATGTTGTCTGTCTATCTGTGTTGGCCCTGCGATGAGGTGGCGACTTGTCCAGGGTGTACCCTGCCTTCCGCCCGATTGTAGCTGAGATAGGCGCCAGCGCCCCCCGACACCCCGAAAGGGAATAAGGGGTAGAAAATGGATGGATGGATGGATAGAAGAAGGTTGATCCACCACCACCTTGTTATGTTTGTCTGATATACAGTAATACATAGCACTTTTTATTGTGTTCAAACTTCTACTAAAATATGGGTTTTTGTCGAGGCTGGAACCCATTATTCAGGTTTTACATTGTTTCTTACGGAAAACATCAATTCACTATTCAAATGTTTCTATTTACGTATCCTGTTCAAGAAGGAATTAAGTTTGTAAATCGAAGTCATGCACCACTACTAGGTGTAGTTCAGTCAACAGAAGGCTTAGTTCAGGATAAGTTAGAATCGATACTCACCCCCATCAAGTGCCCGATGGTTATAGATATACCGATGGCCAAGCTAGCAGATCCCCCAAGGTCCGTCCGTTTGGAGTCACAAGTAGCAAAGATGGTGAAGACTAGTTGAAAGGTTAAAATCAGCTCGACCAGTACGCCATGTCCTGTAGTCAGGCCTTTGTGCACCTTGGCAAACACAAGAGGTTATTAAAAAACAAATCTGAAACACACAAGCAAAAGCTGAAACACACCATTTCCTGTTCTATAGAGTAGTCATTGTGCAGCAGTTTTATCCATAGTGTTACTTTTTGGGCATGGAAGTCACAAGAGCTGCAGAATGTTACTGAAATATTTTCACTCCTCACTGATGAGGTGACAAAGCTGGTAGATGTTATACATCGGCTACAGCAGTGTCGTCCAAAGTGCGGCCGGGGGACACATTTGTGTCCCGAAGATATTTTCTAAAGCGGCCCGCGACACATTCTAAAAATACTAATACTGAAAAAAATTTGATTAAAAGAGCAAACAGGTGAAATGTAACATGAAAATGTTACAATATTGACACTAATAACACAAAGCTGCCATGTAGTCTTTTTTCATTAAGGCTGTCATTGGTGAAAGCCGACTGCATGTAAAGTAACTGTGTGTGTGTGTGTGTAATATACAGTGAACAACCGGCAGCTCAGTAGCTAGGATTTTGTCATATAAAAATCTTTTACAGCAAAATCTATAAAGATATATATATATATATATATATATATATGATCCAATGCATAGGCTATTGTATAATACCTTGATATGAATCCTCATACACTTATATCCATAAAATAATTCACGGTTACAAGCGGGCCTCTGAGGCCATCTACAACTGCGATGTGGCCCTCAGGAAAAACTAGTTAAACTCCCCTGTCAAAGACTTAGATTGGTCAGATCTAGTGATGCATCATTTACTAGATCCGACCAATCTAACTGAAAAAGCCTGCTTGGATGAGAGGCTTTTCCATCTTTTTACGATAGATTAAATGCCCTGAGAACAGTTGCTCTATGCCAGGCCTGGGCAATTATTTTGCCTTGGGGGTCCAAATTTAGAGCAAAAATGTGTCTCGGGGCTGGCATATCTATTTTTAGGAACACTAATACAAAACTTCAAAATAATGTCTGATTGAATGCTAAAAATGTTTTACTGAATGAGACACCAGAATGTACATGAAATAAAGTGTGGGTTTTATAATATTTAGTATGAACGATAAAACACATTAATATTGACCACATATGAACGTCACATCCCCTCTCAATCGACACATTTTACAATCAAGCAAAACGCAACAAAGATGCAACAAACTGTGAAATATGAATGCAAAGGGTACAAATAATCCCACCTACAATCTGATACATCAGCTATATCACTAAGCTTCAGAACTTTGTGGTCAAAATCTCCTTCCCCGTCTGTCCCCGACACCCACATTTCAGGCTGGCCGCTATGGAAACACTCTGTAGAAATGCTCCCCATCCACACTGCTTGGTGCCTCGTTTGAGCTGCTGTGACTTAGATTACCATAGTAACTAATTAGATTGCGCTTTTGAATGATATACTAGTTACTATGGCAATCTAATTAGTTACTATGGTGGATTCCAATCACTGAAATACTTTCTATAGACTTAGTCATTTGAAAACATCACTGCACATCATAAAGGCAGCTACAGTTTCTATCTTAAAGATCTAAAAAAAATTTGGGAATGTCCGGCGGGCCAGATTGAAAAGTTTAACGGGCTGCACTTTAATTTGCCCAGGTCTGCTCTATCCTGATTTTACAGCTGTAAACATACTACTTTAAAGTATGAACAAGTTTAATTTCTCTAGCATTTCCTTTGGGAAACTAGAACACAAACTACCGCTGTTTGTGATACTTGTGAGGTAAATACGTTGAGTCCTCACCGTGCAGACGCCTAATGCCCCCCTGTTGGCAGCAGGTGTGACGAAGAAGATGAGAGCCGCTCCCGCTATGCCTCCCACGAACTGGGCCACCATGTACAGTAGCCCTTTCACCAAGCTGATCTTTCTGGTGACCAGCATTGCCAAGGTGACGGTGGGGTTGATGTGTCCACCACTAATGTGGCCAAAGCACTGCACCATGGTGGCGATGGCCAAGCCGAAGCACAGCGAAATAAGGACAAGGTCAGCCGGCGGCGGATTAGACATCCCAGCTGGAAACCAGTTCATGGTGGAGCCAACGCCGAAGAGCACAAATAAAAGTGTGGCAACGAATTCCCAGATCACGGCCCTCCAGAAGTTCATGGTCCCGATTCCTTCGAATCCCAGCATTTTGTTCCTGGGAGAGAAAGACAATTTATACTTCGGTATCTGTTGGGAGTGCACTGAATGTTGAATCATGTCAGCTGCTACATCTAAACCAGTGGTTCTTAACCTGGGTTCGATCGTTCGGTGAGTCGGCTTCAGGGGTTTGGCAGAGTCTCCGCCACGGAGGTAAAGACACATCCGACTTATCGTGTAAATAAAAACTTCTCCCTATCAGCGCATTATGGTACCCCCAAACAATATTTCCTCTAATTTTCCATCTGATTTGCAAGTTTTGTGATTGATTGATTGAAACTTTTACAAGCAGATTGCAAAGGAAGAGAATACTTTATATGAAACAGTACAGTTTACACAGTACAGTACATAATCCGTACAATTGACCACTAAATGGTAACACACGTATAAGTTTTTCAACTTGTTTAAGTTGGGGTCCACGTTAATCAATTTATTGTAATGTGTGTAAGGTGTGTAATTTGTTGTGAGTTCATGCACTGTGTTGGTTTTGTTCTTTGAACAAGGTGTTTTTCATGCACGGTTCATTTTGTGCACCAGTAAAAAAACATGACTTTTTCTTGAATTTGAAAAAAGACAAAAAAAACATTTTCCACAAAAAACGGTTCGGTGAATGCGCAAATGGAGTTACCGAACCAGTGGGGTTCGGTACCTTTTAACAAGGTTAAGAACCACTGATCTAAACCTCTTCTTGGGATGTAAGATTTAAGACGATGACTCTCTCGTTGAATCAAACTTTATTCATATTTCACTTTTCATGCACAGGCAAGTGGCAACACAAAGGGCTTTACAGAAAGAAAGAAAAGATATGCAAACATACACATACATACACACAGAGACACACAGCACTATTGACATAAACAAATTATGGCATGGCACTGATGATTGATTCCACACTGGAGAATAACTACAATTAATGATGTTTTGAGGCCTTCATATGGAGGTGAAATAATTGAAAACATATTTTATATTCTAGTTTCTTTAAAATAGCCACCCTTTGCCCTGATAACTTTTTCGCACATTCTTGGCATTCTTTCGATGAGCTTCAAGAGGTAGTCACCTGAAATGGTTTTCACAGGTGTGCTTGAAGCTCATCGAGAGAATGCCAAGAGTGTGCAAAGCAGTAATCCGAGCAAAGGGTGGCTATTTTGAAGAAAGTAGAATATAAAACATGTTCAGTTATTTTGCCTTTTTTTGTTAAGTACATAACTCCACGTGTTCATCCACACAATGTAAATAGTCATGAAAATAAAGAAAACGCATTAAATGAGAATGTGTCCACATTTTGTGACTGTACTGTATACACACATTAATAAATTGATAAAACATAAAATTGAGATAATAGTAATAACAGCAATAAATACAATATAAAAAAAGAGTTTAACATGATCAGTAAAAAAGCCTAATTTAAAAGGTGCGTTTAACCTTTATTTTTTTTTCAATGGTCTCTGCAGCCTGAGGCTCTTCCACAGGTGGGGGCCAGAGTGGCTAAATGCTGCCTCAACGTGCGTCTTTGTTGTAGTATTTGGTAAAAATAAAAGTTTGGTCCCAGAGGATCTAAGGATCCGCGAGGGTTAATACAGTAGAAGCATTTCAGATACATAAGGTGCAAGACATTTAAAAAATAAAAATATAACTTTAAAATAAACCCTTAGGTGGAAAGGGAGCCAGTGCAGTGATTTTAAAATTGGTGTAATGTGCGTGCAGCTGAATTTTGTAATAATTGCAGATTTCTAATATAATTTTTTGGAAGACCAGAGCAGGGCTACGTTACAATTACAATAGTCCAAAAATTAGTACCTTCGTGTTGGCCTGAAAGAGAAACGCGTGGACTCTAGCTATGTTCTTAAGATGATGAAAATCTTTTTTGTATTATTCCTAATACTAAGGATTAGGGTTGTACGGTATACCGGTACTAGTATAGTAGTACTAATGAATCAAAAACGGTACAATACTCTATTTGAAAAATACTGGTTTACCATGTTTTCTACAGGCATGACGGCGCATAGTCGTCACGTCATGTCATTGCTGGTTAACGAGCAGAGGAGCATGTTTGGCAGCGCACAATCACGGAGTACTTACAAGCAGACACAGTGTGTAGACAGTAAAGGGAGATTGGACGCATTCTGACTTAAATACTAAAGGTAAAGGTGAAGTTATAACACTAAAACGCCCTCAGGAAGAGGTGCTTTAAAACATGGCTACCTAGTTAGTGGCTAATATCTATCCGCAATCGGCAGGGTTTTAGCTTCTTCTAACTCACTAATCCTCGCCTCCATGGCGACAAAGTAAGTTTCTTACAAGTATCATCCCTGCAGGACGAGGAATAGCTAAACATGCTTCACGACACACCGTAGGAGGATACAATAGCTCACCGGCGTCACAATGTAAACAAACGCTATGAGTGGATCTACACCTGACATCCACTGTAATGATACCAAGTACACGAGCGTATCTAGTCGATACTACCATGATTGAATCAATATTTTTTATCGGCACGTCTTTTTTAAATTCATATTATTTGTATAAACTCAGGAAACACGCCCCTGGACACATGAGAACTTAATTATGACCAATGTATGAGGATATAGTATCGGATCGATAGCTAAATTTGTGGTATCATCCAAAATTAATGTAAAGTATCAAACAAAAGAACAATAAGTGTTTATTATATTTTAACAAAAGTGTAGATAGAACATGTTAAAACGGAAAATAAGCAGTTATTAACAGTAAATGAACAAGTGGATTAATAATCAGTTTTTACAGTTGATCTTTTATAATTTTGACAAAATAATAGAATGATAAATGACATATGCTACTGCATATGTCAGCAGACTAATTAGGAGCCTTTGTTTGCTTACTTAATACCAAAAGAAAAGTTGTCTAGTATGTTCTACTTTATTTAAGGAAAAAATTACAATAAGAAACATATGTTTAATGTACTGTAATATTTTTTGTTTAAAATAAAGCCAATATTACCATTTTTGTAGTCCCCTTTATTTAGAAAAGTATCAGGATACATTTTAGTACCGGTACCAACATATTGGTATCGAGACAACCCTACTCGGGATAGAAGTCAGCTCAGAGTCAAAAATCACACCCAGATATTTTGTGTGGGTTTGAATCTTGTAATTTTGGTGAAAGTCTCCCCCCTCTGGCCTTCAGGACCTAAAACTTGTTACACTGCCACTCCGTGAGTCGATGTCTTTGTTTTTGCCACCCGTCAGTTGGCAGCGCTGGAATTTGAAAACAAAAGCGGAGGAAGAGTACTTACGAGGATGCAGCGGCAGGCTTCGAGTAAGCGGAAGAGGAGCCAATCGCCGCTCTGTCGTTGGAGCTGCGCACTGTGCCCTGGGACTGCAGAGCCGACATCAAGACTCGGGAGTTTTAATGCCTGCACCGTAGGGAGGGGTCAAGGGGCGGCACAAAGTGTGACCACACTGTGATTCAAAGAACAATCTCAGTATCTGGAGTCAAGATTTGATGCAAGCACAACATAAATAAAAAGTAAACTATGCACAGTGTCATTATAATCACTTATAACCCTATTATAGAAAAACAGCCACAAAAAAGTATCTTTACATCACACTGGAATTGTTTCCACATTATCACCAATTAAGATGACAGTAGCTTATGTAGCCGAGGATCAGACCGCCAAGTGCCCTGCCTTCGGCTGCTGCCGGTTTGGGGAGGAGACCCTGCCCCATGTGGAGTAGTTCAAGCACCTAGGAGTCACGAGTGAGGGAAGAGTGGGTCGTGAGATCTACAGGCGGATCGGTGTGGCGTCTTCAGTAATGCGGACACTGTACCGATCCGTTGTGGTGAAGAAGCTGAGCCAGGAGGCAAATCTCTCAATTTACCGGTCGATCTACGTTCCCATCCTCACCTATGGTCATGAGCTTTGGGTTGTGACCGAAAAAACAAGATCACGGGTACAAGCGGCCGAAATGAGTTTCCTCCGCGGGGTGGCGGGGCTCTCCCTTAGAGATAGGGGGAGAAGCTCTGCCATTCGGGAGGAGCTCAACGTAAAGCCGCTGCTCCTCCACATCGAGAGGAGCCAGATGAGGTGGTTCGGGCATCTGGTCAGGATGCCACTCAAACGCCTCCCTAGGGAGGCGTTTGAGGCACTTCCAACCAGTAGGAGGCCACGGGGAAGACCCTGGACACGTTGGGAAGACTGTCTCCCGGCTGGCCTGGGAACGCCTCGGGATCCCTCGGGAAGAGCTGGACGAAGTGGCTGGGGAGAGGAAAGTCTGGGCTTCCCTGCTTAGGCTGCTGCCCTCGCGACCTGACCTCCGATAAGCGGAAGAAGATGGATGGATGGATGGAAGATGACAGTAAACTAATGGAAATGATTATGTTGTCGTTTTGCATTAAAAGCCATACAACATATACTGAACATACAGTGCTTTGAGTAACACAGAGCTGTTTTTTTTATATTCTGATTACCTAATTTAGCCACATTACATGAACATCTTGAACCATTTTTTTTCCTTTTTTAATTTTTTTATTGAGACAAAGATTTATGTATTTAATATTGGTATGTTTACTATGGTATATTATGTAGTTATTTGTTTGTTCTGGCAGAGTTAGTGCGTCTGCTTCGATCCAGCACTCGGGATCTTTCTGTGTGGAGTTTGCAGGTTCTCCCCGTGACTACGGGGGTTCACTCCGGGTACTCCGGCCTCCTCCCACCTCCAAAGACATGCACCTGGGGATAGGTTGATTGGCAACACTAAATTGGTCCTAGTATGTGAATGTGAGTATGAATGTTGTCTGTCTATCTGTGTTGGCCCTGCGATGAGGTCGCGACTTGTCCAGGGTGTACGCTGCCTTCCGCCCGATTGTAGCTGAGATAGGCACCAGCGCCCCCCGTGACCCCAGGGAATAAGCGGTAGAAATGGATGGATGGATGTTCTGTTACAGAGAACAAGGAAATTGGATACAATTGGTATGGTATAAAAAGAGTTATTAAATAAACTCTGCTTCTTCCTAGTCCTTTTCGGACGTGTTGTAATGAAACAACTAAAATTGTGTGATGCATCACATTGTATCGTATGCATGTTCCAAGTGAACTGAAACTGAACTGAACTGAACATTATGATCAGAATGACATGTAGTTGTAAACAAATGCAAATTAGCGTTGCTATTTTTGTAATTGTGCACCTGTATTGTTCTGGCTGGTACATTGCAAGGCATATAGCATCTATATTAAAAATCATTATTAAAAAAAATGCTGCATAAAGACTGTTCACATACCGTTTTGTGGGTGATAATCGTTTTGGGGTCAAATTGAAAGGGGACGCCAACTTCTTGTACTACAACATCTGCAACAACAACAGATACAAGAATTATGTATTTAGAGAGAATTGATAAAGTACATTCATGAGTAGACTCCATTTGGGGAGGGGGGGGTTAAAGTGAATCTTTTAACAATATGTGTTTGTATCTAATGGTTACTTTGTCAATTTTATTTGGTACATGATGTAATGATAGGTGTGACCAGTAGATGGCAGTCAAACATAAGATACGTGTAGACTGCAATATGATGGCAATATGACTCAAGTAAAACAACACCAACATTTGATATGTTCCAAAAATATAATATAGAACAGGAGTGTCAAACTCAAATACAGAGTGGGCCAAAATTTTAAACTGAACAAAGCCGCGGGCCAATGTTGAACAAATTAACCTTTTAATAGGGATCCAAACAAGTTTTGCATTAAATATTGAACAAGCAAGGCTTATATAACTTTAGTGACATGCAAAATCCAGTTTCAAACAATAATAATAATAATTAAAAAAAATATCAATGGCATATCAAATAAAATTTTAATAAAAAATGTATGCCTTTTTTTCTATTTGCAATCTTCTGAGGTAAATATCAATTTTTTTCCACAGGCTGATACATTTGAAAATAAAATAACAATAATGAATGAACCAAACATTCAAGCCTTGAAGTAGCAAGAGAAAATGCATGAATAAAACGTTAATTATTGGTCAGTTTGCTGGAAGTTTCCCTGAAGAGTTAGTGCTGCAAAGGGTTCTGGGTATTTGTTCTGTTGTGTTACGATGCGGATGTTCACCCGCAATTTTTTTGTCATTCTTGTTAGGTGAGGGTTCACAGTGTGGCGCATATTTGTAACATTGCTAAAGTTGTTTATACGGCCACCCTCCGTGTGACCTGTATGGCTGTTTACAAAGTATGCCTTGCATTCACTTGTGCGTGTGTGTGTGTGTGTGTGTAAAAGCCACAAATATTATGTGACACACTGTTAGTATGGAGGAAAAGCGTACGTGACGACAGGTTGTAGAGAATGCTAAAGGCAGTGCCTTAAATGCACGCCCCCAATATAGTTGTCTAGGTGGAAATCGGTAGAAATTCGGGAGAATGGTTGTCCCGGGAGATTTTCGGGAGGGTCACTGAACTTCGGGAGTCTACCGGGAAAATTAGGAGGGTTGGCAAGTATGAGTATTAGCGGTGAATGCGGTGTTACAGCGGCACCGATGCTGTATAACACCGATGGACCAGCTCTAATGCTAAATTCATATTGCCTCAAGGGCCAAATTAAATTACAAATTATTCTATATCATGAGTTTGACACCCATGATATAGAACATTCCACACGGCGCTCAAAAATCTATCAAAATGACCGCTTGATGGATTGTTGGCGCATTATACATATGAGTATTTTTATGGTGTGTGTATAAGGTAAGACATATTTTCTGTGGTTTTGTTTTGCAATATCAGGCAAAAGCAACTTTTCTTACCTTCTGGTACCCGCTGATCTGTATTTGGGATCTGCATAAGTTCTGATATTTTGCACGCACCCGCCTTTGTAGTCCGTACCGAAGCCATAGACGATAAAAGCTTATTTTTCTCTATCTTCTTGTTATGGGACGTTCATCCTCTGCTGTTGCCAATTCTAAAATAAAGTAGTGTAAAGTTCTTACTCATATTATGTCAGTAAACTCACCATGAAAGCGCTAAAACATACCAGTGTAATGAGTTTACATAATTCACCCAAGGAAAATTTAGTTTTTAGAGAGTTACGGTCAGACGTTTTTTCTCGGGACACATTTCCGGCGATGCTTTTGTTTACGGATGAGGTAATACCGTTGCTTGTGTCATTCCAACCTGCTGCTTTATGGTGCGTTCCGGGGCTACTGAAAAGTTGGAAGTTACATATTCTCCCTTAAAACGGCGACTCACAGACTCAAAAAAAGTTGAGGAAAAGTCTAAAAGTACATATTTAAGTTTTTTTCTTTACTAAATAACTTACAGACTAAATATATGTTTTTTGTGTGCCTATACTGTGTAATTGAATATACTGTGTGTCAGCGTCGTTAAATTTCGTAGTGCCATTAAATCTAACATACTCACGACACTCCTCGAAGCCCACCTGCAGGTGAAATTGATGCTTTTTTATGTATAAACCTCTCCTGAAAAGCCTTTTGATTCCCAACATTAATCAATATCATTACTTTTCAAGAGTGAACACTAATAATTATAACACGCTAGCTTAAAAGTGCTGAAAGGGCCACACGGGAAACGTGTGTGGTCACGTTAGCATCCCTGTGTCGGTGACAACGACCACCGTCTCGTCGAGCCGTTTGTGCTTAACAACGTCACGTCAACGTCTTTGCTTTTTATGGCGTTTTTAACATAGACGTGGGTGTGTTTACATTCGTCAGGAGATGCTCCTTATTCCCACACATCGCATACTCTTTCATACGTCCTGGGACAGATACATTGTTTGAATGGACTCTGAAACCTCGTCTTGTGCTCTAAAAAGAGACGGATTGATTTGAAATTCAAAAAGTATTTTTTTTCTTTTACGTTGCTAAGTATCTTAATTTGGATGACTCCAGTGTCACACTCTGCTTCTCTGAATTTCCAGGTAACCTGAACGCATCACACAGACAATACAATAAAAGCCACGTTGAGTGTATAGTTTTTGTTAAGGGTTTCAAATTCGTTTTAGTCACCATATTAAATTACTGTATTTCCTTGAATTGCTGGGTGGGGGGGGGCGCTAATTAATTTAAAACCTCTTCTCACTCCTGCGCTTACCAGAGTCATGCGGTAAAAGTAAGCATGCGCTAATTATTTTAAAACCTCTTCTCACTCCGGCACTTACCAAATGTATGCAGTAAAAATTTGAGTGTGATGAGAGCTTGGACCTTTAATCCTACTCAAAAGCTCTTAATCTTCTTCCCTTTATGCGATTTCAAATTACCGGTATTTGAATCAGCCTCCTCCATTTTGAAAATGATGACAGTGGAAGCGTCACTCGTGACGTCACGAGTTTGACCAGGCGATAATACTAAGCATGCGCTAATTATTTTGCGAAGCGAGTTTGACCCGGCAGTAGTTCAAGGCAGGCGCATACTATATGCCCTGCGGCAATTCAAGGAAACACGGTATGCCTTTTTGCAATTTTACATCGCGAACAAAAAACAAAATTGCTTCTAATTTACAGGTAGTTATCTACTAAAAGTTTAAATTGATCTAAATAATTGCTTTCTCGTTGTAATAAATGCAAAATTGAACGCGATATGGATTTTAGTTGCTTTCTTACTGCTTCCTAGCCAACCGCGACCCTCATCACTATCTAAAACAAGATGGATGGATGCTTTTTTATATTTTCTTAATATCATTGCCACATTAAGTCAATAAAACCTTGCATTTATAACATAGTGGTTTGTATTTTATTTAGCATTTAAAAGCTAAATTTGAACTGGTGAAAGCTCTAAAAAAATGTTTGTACAGTAAACAGAGCTGAAAAGTGGCCTTGAACTTTACTTTGAGTAACACTCTACTTGGCAGGGTGATGCACAAATATGGCTTTCTTACGTTTGGTTTTCAAAGCACAGACCTTAACATATATTAGGTAAAGTTTTATTTTTGCCTTATTCCTGTAGGAATCCTGCATGTGAGTGTGAAGCATTAAGGAGTGGGACTATCTCAAACAACCACCAGATTGCATCTGTGAGCAGATAATACAGTATCATCTCTTTCGGACTTGTATTCCAAAAGCATACAGTCAATGTTGACAATAACACCAGCAGATTTTAACCTCTACACGGATATTGTGTCGTTCTTTTTTTATTTCAAGCAATTGTGGCTGTGTTAAAGCTATTAGCATGCCTGCTCCGGGCTTGATCTCATGTTGAGCCTCATACTCCAGTGATAACACTTATTTGATATTGATACTAAATATCCTTATGATGCTGATAAATGCAGTTTAATGACCGTAATGGAGGTGATTATTAGGTAAGTAGAGCTAATACATGACTTTTAAAGGGTTAACAAAATCAAAATAACATTTCACATGAGCAGTATGTTTCAGGCTGGAGTACTTATTTTTCAGACAATAAGGCGCACTTAAAGTCCTTTAATTTTCTCAAAATTCGACAGCCCTAATGTACGAGTAATTTTGTTTGTGCTTACCGACCTCAAAGCTATTTTATTTGTTACATGGTGAAATGATAAGTGTGACCAGTAGACTGCACTCACACAAAAGAGATACGCATAGACTGTTATGTGATGGCAGTCACACATAAGAGATCTTTGTGACCAGTAGATGGCAGTCACACATAACATATGTTTGGACTGCAATATGACTCAAGTAAACAACACCAACAAGTTATATGTTTCTTTGAAAATATAGAACATTCCACACGGTTATCAAAAATCTTATCACAATGTCTTAGTACGACTTTGGTAAGCGATGAAGCCGCACCGCTTGATGGGTTGTACTCTGCTGTAATATACGAGTATTATTATGGTGTGTGTATACAGGGAACAACATATCTGGTGTTTTGTTTCGCAATATTATGCAAAAACGAATGTTCTTACCTTCTGGTACCTACTGATTTGTATTTGGGATCTGCATAATTCTGGAAAATTTGTGTGAGTCCGCCTTTGTAGTATGTGGCGATGTCGTGGTCCATAAGCTTCTTCTTTTCCTCTATCTTGTTATGGGACATTCATCCTCCACTGTGGCCATTTCTAATACAAAGCAGTGTAAAGTTCTTATATCTGTCAGTAAACTCACCATGAAAGTGCTAAAACATACCGGTGTAGTGAGTTTACAAACCCCGTTTACATATGAGTTGGAAAATTGTGTTGGATGTAAATATAAACGAAATACAATGATTTGTGAATCCTTTTCAACCCATATTCAGTTGAATGCACAACAAAAATAAGATATTTGATGTTTAAACTCATAACCTTTATTTTTTTTGCAAATAATAATTAACTTAGAATTTCACGGCTGCTACACGTGCCAAAGTAGTTGGGAAAGGACATGTTCACCACTGTGTTACATCACCTTTTCTTTTAACAACACTCAATTAACGTTTGGGAACTGAGGAAACTAATTGTTGAAGCTTTGAAAGTGGAATTATTTTCCGTTCTTGTTTTATGTTGAGCTTCAGTTGTTCAACAGTTCGGGGTCTCTGCTCTCGTATTTTATGCTTTATAATGCGCCACACATTTTTCATGGGAGACAGGTCTGGACTGCAGGCGGGCCAGGAAAGTACCCGCACTCTTTTTTTACGAAGCCACGCTGTTGTAACATTTGTCTTGCTGAAATAAGCATGATAACTTTGCTTGGATGACAACATATGTTGTTCCAAAACCTGTATGGACCTTTCAGCATTAATAGTGCCTTCACAGATGTGTAAGTTACCCATGCCTTGGGCATTAATACACCCCCATACAATCACTGATGCTGGCTTTTGAACTTTGCGCCTATAACAATCCGAATGGTTATTTTCCTCTTTGTTCTGGAGGACACCACATCCTCTGTTTCCAAATATAATTTGAAATGTGGACTCGTCAGACCACAGAACACCTTTCCACTTTGCATCAGTCCATCTTAGGTGAGCTCGGGCCCAGCCAAGCCGGCGGCGTTTCAGGATTATTATTGATAAATGGGTTTGGCTTTGCATAGTAAAGTTTTAACTTGCACTTACAGATGTAGCGACCAACTGTAGTTACTGACAGTGTTTTTATGAAGTGTTCTTGAGCCCATGTGGTGATATCCTTTACACACTGATGTTGGTTTTTGATGCAGTACCGCCTGAGGGATCAAAAGTCCGTAATGTCATTGCTTACGTGCAGTGATTTCTCCAGATTCTCTGAACTTTTTGAAGATTTTACGGACCGTAGATGGTAAAATCCCTAAATTCCTTGCAATAGCTCGTTGAGAAATGTTGTTCTAAAACTGTTCGCCAATGGGGTGGTATAGCTCGGTTGGTAGAGCGGCCTCGCCAGCAACTTGAGGGTTGCAGGTTCGATCCCCGCTTCTTGCTGTTGTGTCCTTGGGCAAGACACTTTCCCCACCTGCTCCCAGTGTCACCCACACTGGTTTATATGTAACTTAGATATTGGGTTTCACTATGTAAAGCGCTTTGAGTCACTAGGGAAAAAGCGCTATATAAAAGATAATTCACTTCACTTCAATTTGCTTACAAAGTGGTGACCCTGACCCCCATCCTTGTTTGTGAAATACTTAGCATTTCATGGAAGCTGCTTTTATACCCAAACATGGCACCCACCTGTTCCCAATTAGCCTGCACACCTGTGGGATGTTCCATATAAGTGTTTGATGAGCATTCCTCAACTTTATCAGTATTTATTGCCACCTTTTCCAACTTCTTTGTCACGTGTTGCTGGCATCAAATTTTAGGGTTAATGATTATTTGCAAAAAAAAAAAAGTTGATCAGTTTGAACATCAAATATGTTGACTATGTAGTGCATTCAACTGAATATGGGTTGAAAATGATTTGCAATTCATTGTATTCCGTTTAAATTTACATCTAACACAATTTCCCAACTCATATGGAATCGGGGTTTGTACATTATTCACCCAAGGAACATTAGTTATTAGAGAGTTCCAGTCGGACGGTTTTTCACGAAACACATTTCTGGCGTTGTTGCACTAGTGAGTCTCGGATGAGAAAATGCTGCTCCATTATTAATTGAAAAAAAAGTCTGAATGTCATTAAAACAGTTAGCTCCATCTTTTGACACTTCTTCCACTCCCACTCCTGAACATGACTTTAGCCCTTATGTGTTAATATTTGTCCTAAAATCCGTCACACTCCCTTCAGCCAGCCTCATCATTTTACTCCTCATAAAGCACCAACAAGGTTGAGAAGCAAGTGAAGGTGAGGTTCAACAACAAGGAAGTTGGGCGCACACCGCATTAAACAATAGAGAAGTAATAATCTTTTTACATGTGACACCATTCTTGTACAACTTGTACCATATGAACAGTCACACAGTTGCAATAACAAAGGCAAACATGGCCACCAGGCATAGTTTTTACATTGATATGTAAATGTGCCAACGTAAACATTAACAAACCACATAAATCATTACGAGCGCAGTATTGCCAGTGGAAGCTGCAGGCGCGGCGTAAGGGGGAAGGCGCTGTTTTGACTAATTATTCATATTTTGCCGGAATTCTGCAAAATTTGCATGTGTTTCAAGTGCAATTTAGTCGCTTAATGTTTGTTTATACAGCACAGTTTGTGTTTAATTAAGAGAGCTGTTTTTTTTTTAATGAGGTCACTTGTTTGGAGAAAGAAAAAAATAATAAATAAATGATAATAATTCATGATAAATGTATATAAGACAATCAGAGAGGTTCCTTATATGTTAATTATTGTGGATGCAGAGGCACCATTACATTATATCCATTTTTTTTGTATTTGTTGCTTACCTTATCAAGTTACTTGTACATCATGAGACATACACTTAAGGATAAATAAACTACAAGGAATACATTTTTATTAACTACTAGTTAACAACAAGCAGTGCTTCCACTTTTTCTACATTTTGTTATGTTACAGCCTAATTCCAAAATGAAGCAAATTCAATGTTGTCGTCACAATTCTACAAGCAATAGCCATTAATGACAATGTTAAAAGTTGTTTTTTTTAAATTCAGCAATTTTATGAGAAAACAAAACAAAAAAATCATTGATAACCACATAAACTCAGAAATTGTAGTAATTTGAAATAGTTATTGTAATATGTTTATACTGAGCGAGGCTGATTTAGCCAGAATGTCAAACTACCGTAAGTGCTCCTGTTGACGCCTCTATTCAGTTAACCTCCGAGTGATGGGTGTGGGGTCTACAAAATGAAATACCGAATTTTTCGGACTATAAGACGCACTTAAAATCCTCATTTTCTCAAAACTTGACGATGTGCCTTATAACCCGGGGCGCCTAATGTACGGAATAATTTTGGTTGTGCTAACCGACCTTGAAGCTATTTTATTTGGTACATGGTGTAATGATAAGTGTGGCCGGTAAATGGCAGTCACACAAGGTGAACCACGTAAATAACACCGGCCATAAAAAGCGCATCTTGGAGCGAAGGTCAGAAAGCGACTTAAAGATGATCTGTAAGACATAATCTATGCAACATTTTGTCCAAAAAACCACCATTACATGTTATGTAGACCGGTGGTCCCCAACCACCGGGCCGCAGAAGAATTTTTTACTACTAAATCAACATGAAAAACACAATATACACTTACAAATAGTGCACCAACCACACAAAACTCCCCTTTTCATGACAAAAACGTCCCTTTTTCATGACAAAGAAGAAAAAACCAAAAAAGAAAAAAAAAGGACACCCCCCCCGGGCCGCGGGACAAATTATTAAGCGTTGACCGGTCCACGGATACAAAAAGGATGGGGAACACTGATGTAGACCACAAGGAAGTCCCTGTGAACATTTCTTTAATTCAAGTACCCCCTGCTAGACTTTTGACAAGAACAAGAAAGTTTGATCACATTACGCCTGTACTGGCTCACCTGCACTGGCTTCCTGTGCACTTAAGATGTGACTTTAAGGTTTTACTACTTACGTATAAAATACTACACGGTCTAACTCCATCCTATCTTGCCGATTGTATTGTACCATATGTCCCGGCAAGAAATCTGCGTTCAAAGGACTCCGGCTTGTTAGTGATTCCCAAAGCCCAAAAAAAGTCTGCGGGCTATAGAGCGTTTTCCGTTCGGGCTCCAGTACTCTGGAATGCCCTCCCGGTAACAGTTCGAGATGCCACCTCAGTAGAAGCATTTAAGTCTCACCTTAAAACTCATTTGTATACTCTAGCCTTTAAATAGACTCCCTTTTTAGACCAGTTGATCTGCCGTTTCTTTTCTTTTTCTTCTATGTCCCACTCTCCCTTGTGGAGGGGGTCCGGTCCGATCCGGTGGCAATGTACTGCTTGCCTGTGTATCGGTTGGGGACATCTCTGCGATGCTGATCCGCCTCCGCTTGGGATGGTTTCCTGCTGGCTCCGCTGTGAACGGGACTCTCGCTGCTGTGTTGGATCCGCTTTGGACTGGACTCTCGCGACTGTGTTGGATCCATTGTGGATTGAACTTTCACAGTATCATGCTAGACCCGCTCGACATCCATTGCTTTCCTCCTCTCTAAGGTTCTCATAGTCATCATTGTCACCGACGTCCCACTGGGTCATTATTGTCACCGATGTCCCACTGGGTGTGAGTTTTCCTTGCCCTTATGTGGGCCTACCGAGGATGTCGTGGTGGTTTGTGCAGCCCTTTGAGACACTAGTGATTTAGGGCTATATAAGTAAACATTGATTGATTGATTGATTGATAATCAGAGCAAAGCATTTTTGGTTGAAAAAAAGAGTTAAAGAAGTAAAATACAGCACTATGTCATCAGTTTCTGATTTATTAAATCGTATAACAGTGCAAAATATTGCTCATTTGTAGTGGTCTTTCTTGAACTATTTGGAAAAAATATATAAAAATAACTAAAAACTTGTTAAAAAATAAACAAGTGATTTAATTATAAATAAAGATTTCTACACAGAAGTAATCATCTACTTATATAATAGAGATCCATCTGGATTCATGAACTTAATTCTAAAAATTTCTTCACAAAAAAAGAAATCTTTAACATCAATATTTATGGAACATGTCCACAAAAAATCTAGCTGTCAACACTGAATATTGTTGGATTGTTGCATTTCTTTTCACAGTTTTCAAGTTTTATTCCATAAATATATTTATAAGGGATTTTTGAATTGTTGCTATTTTAAGACTATTTAAAAAAAATCTCACGTACCCCCATTTGAGAACCACTGATGTAGACCACAAGGAAGTGTTTTACATTTAGAAAAAAAATCATAATACTACGCCCCCTTTAATGCACCCTATAATCCGGTACGCCTTTTGTATGAAAATAGACCTGAATAGACCTGCTCATTGGCAGTGTGCGCCTTATAATCTGGTGCGCCCTATGGGCCAGAAAATATGGTAACCTTCAAGTTGCCTCATTAGTGTGCGGTGATAAAACATTGGCAGTCGCCCTATTTGATTATTTTGTCGGCATCCTCCTGAATTCATCTCTGCATGTACTTTAAAATGCCAGTTCTTTTATTTTGTTGTTAGTCTTATAGAATATGCTTTGTAATATTACCTAAATAATCCAATGCATGTTGCTATTTTATCACACGTGGAATGTGAGGTCTGACCACTTTGTGAAATATATTTTCTAAATGGTGCTTTTGTTATGTGCTGTGTTTCCTTTCAGAGACCTTCAGATGATAGCTTCGCTGGAAAAAAACAACTTGACAAAATCCCAAATCTTGTTCCGCTGAAGGGGAGAGATCACATTCCATGTAAGCTTCATTACTCACATTCGATCATGTTGAGAGACGACGAGCAACAAAAAAAAGACAATTTCTGATGTTATTGAGATAAATATAGGATTTTACATCCATATTTTGAACTGAGAAAACACAATATTCTCAGTATTGTTCAAACAGATCACCTGCAAGATTATTCATCACAACCTGATGTCCCTCACTTGTGTCATGTCCTGTTATGTTAATCTCTAAATATCCTATGATGTTAATCTCAAAAAGATTTGACGGCTCTGTGGCAAAGATGTAGAAATCGCTCACAAGCTCTCAGAACAAGAAAAGCAATACAAGCATTCATATCTACTAATATCCCAACTAAAAAAGCACAAAATATTTTTTTTATTCAAAGTAAAACATTGTAACCGCTATTACTGGGAGCGTTGCAGGTGATCTACTAAGACTGCCTGCACAATGGATAGTGCAAAAGTGGTGCAAATTGCCTTTTTTTAAATGACGATTTTGCGTTTACTATTAGCTGTCACCAGCGAGACGCTCATTTCCCTCCACATCTTTGGCGTCATGCTCCAACTTTGAAGTGTTTTGCAAATCCTTTTCAACTTATATTCAGTTGAATCCACTGCAGACACAAGATATTTAATGTTCTGCTTTAAACTTTGCGCCAGTCCGGATCGTTCTTTTCCTCTTTGGTCCAGAGGACACGACATCCACAGTTTCCAAAAACAATTTGAAATATGGACTCGTCAGACCACAGAACACTTTTCCAATTTGCTTCAGTCCATTTTAGATGAGCTCGGGCCCAGCGAAGCTGGCGGCATTTCTGGGTGTTGCTGATAAATGACTTTCGCTTTGTATAGTAGAGTTTTAACTTGCACTTACAGATGTAGTGGCAAACTGTAGTTACTGACAGTGGTTTTCTGAAATTACTAACATTGGTTTTCTGAAGTGTTACCAAGCCCATATGGTGATATCCTTTACAAACTGATGTCGCTTTTTGATGCAGTACCACCTGATGGATCGAAGGTCGTGGGCATTAAATGTTACGTACAGTGATTGCTCCAGATTCTCTGAACCTTTTGATGATATTACGGACCGTAGATGGTGAAATCCCAAATTTCCTTGCAATAGCTGGTTGAGAAACGTTGTTCTTAAACTGTTGGACAATTTGCTCATGCATTTGTTCACAAAGTGGTGACCCTCGCCCCATCCTTGTTTGTGAATGACTGAGCATTTCATGGAAACTGCTTTTATACCCAGTCATGGCACCCACCTGTTCCCAATTAGCCTGTTCACCTGTGGGTTGTTCCAAATAAGTGTTTCAAGATTCAAGATTCAAAATGCTGTTTATTGTCCATTCTTAACATGTACAAGACATATAAGAACTGAAATTACATTTTCGGCACAGTCCCACTAAGAGCAGATATACATTACAGGGAAACAAGAACAGGACCGCCAACGGATCAGCCACTTCCAGCGCTCCTTAAAAAAGGTGGGGTAAAGGTGATATTGGGGAAGGGGTGAAGATTAAAAAAATATCAGTCAAAGGTTGGACACTCGGGGGGGGGGGGGGGTGCAGACTGAGTGTAAGGGACAAAAAGCTAATTTGCCACAGCACACATAGACATGTTGCATATAATCCCAACAACTTGCAACAGAGGGGGAGCAGGGGGCACTGTTGGAGCCATGGAGGCCGGGGGCCGCTAAAAAGCGCTACTCAGCCGTCCATCACCCCGACGGGGAATCAAGCTGTGGTAAAGGCGTGGAGTGGAGTGTGTGTTTGTGTATATGTCCATTGTCTTGGGTGTAGTGATGTTGTGTCTATAGGCCTTCAGCCGTTCTGCATGCAATGCGAGCAAAGTTCGACTCCAAGGTGTTGTTGAGGAGGGAGGGAGGTCAAAAGCGTCCATCATTGATGTGTCCTCGGGGGATGTTTACAGAACAGCCTGCTTTTGTTTTTCAGTGTCAAGGCCATTTGAGGGAGTCAAATCGTAGATAAGGATTTTTGTTTTTCCAAGCGAGCAGATATTACAACAGCTTGTCTGTTCTACTTGTCCATGCTGGCTGCTCTCACATCCAATTGTCACATTTCGCTTTTCCATGATGTGATCCGCGATTCAGTTCACTTTGATGAGCATTCCTCAACTTTCTCTGTCTTTTTATCCACTTATGCCAGCTTTTTTGAAACATGTTGCAGGCGTCAAATTCCAAAGAGCTAATATTGCGAAAAATAACAACGTTTTCCAGTTTCAACGTTAAGTATCTTGTCTTTGCAGTGTATTCAGTTGAATATAAGATGAAAAGGATTTGCAAATCATTGTATTCTGTTTTTATTTACCATTTACACAACGTGCCAACTTCACTGGTTTTCGGTTTTGTATATTTCCATTTCCTTTGTGGGCATTCTAATAATCAGCATATATTCTGCATACGCATTAAGACAACCTGGAAAATGGATTGTGAGCAATTTTGCTCACTTAACTCAATCCTCAGTACACTTAGTAGATCAGCTTTGAGTGCGCTATCAAGTTTGCACGTGTTTTAGAACATGCTTACAAGATCAGGCCCATTTATGTTGTTTGACAGGTTTACATTTCCACTGAGGGATGTACAAAAAAAACAGGTCGCAATCTGCCGCCCTTTGAGTGAAGATCGTAAATATCTCACTTTCACAGCAACTGAACATCTTTAAGTGATCTGTCAGTGACTTTCCTCTCACCGGGGGAACAAATTGTTTGGTTTAATAGTGGTTGGCTGCACTGGAAAAACACTTTCATGTGGAATTCAAAGCATCTGGAATTCTTGAAGTTGTAGAAATTTAATTTGGACTGTTGACCAAACATGATATTAACATCATTAGGAAGCAGCCTTGTATATTTTGCTCAAAATCCTAATCATTACCATCTTTGTTTATTCAGGCATACTGTGGTTGTCCTTAATTTTCATGGGAAATGATGTAAAAAATAGTCAATTATTTCAAACTGGACTTTTATTAACAGTACAGGTGATGTTTTAAGAACATTTTAACATTCTTAACTATCACAGTGTAGTGAAAAAAGCCAACTACAATTAACTTAAACAGAAAAAAAAACAGGTGTTCTGCTGTAATTTACTGTAGGGAGGTTTTATAAGTACCATATTTTCCAGGCTAAAAATAACATTTAAGCTGCACCAGCCAAATTTTATAATAAATACGTATGTTTTCATATATAAGCCGCATGGAACTATAAGCCGCAGATATATCAGTATGAAAGATTTTGCAAATATTAATTTACATACTTTAATTGTTTTCAAACGGTGCCTTTCACACGGCAGTAAATTGGCTGATCAATCGAAACAGAAGTCATCATGATGGACCCACTAGCTGTGGAAGCCAGCTCTCCAATCAGCTAAACACACTCAATAACTCCACTGTGACGTCTTTCAATACAAAACAATACAAAAAGAATGCTATTGTAAGTCATCAATACTAAAACAGACATTTGTACAATTTTTTGACCTTTTGTCTATTCAGCAATTTCATTTTATGATTTTATTGCAGCATGATGATTTATGTGGCAGAATAAAATTAATTCAATTAATGTGTTTTGGTGTGTTGGCCCTGCGATGAGGTGGGCGGTATAGCTCGATTGGTAAAGCGGCCGTGCCAGCAACTTGAGGGTCGCAGGTTGGATCCCCGCTTCCGCCATCTTAGTCACTGCCGTTGTGTCCTTGGGCAAGACACTTTACCCACCTGCTCCCAGTGCCCACCCACACTGGTTTAAATGTAAAATTAAAAAAATTGATATTGGGTTTCAAACTATGTAAAGCGCTTTTAGTCACTAGAGAAAAAGCGCAACATAAATACAATTCACTTCACTTCACTTCACTTGTTTCGGTGTGTCCTGCCTTCTGTCCGAGTACAGCTGGGATAGGCTCCAGCCAGCTGTGCGACTCCAAAAGTGACACGCGGTAGAAAAATGGATGGATGGATGGATAAGAGAGCGATTTTTTAAAATGTTGTTTGTTATTCAATGTTGGAAATACATTAATATACTATACCTCCTACAAGAAAAACATGTCTTTTTTTTGTGCATTTTCTTACATTGGTATTTGGATCTTAGTAAATCAGGCCCTTAGTGTTTCACTAAAACTCAATCTATTCAGCACACGGCTTCTAAATCTTTTAGCTCACCCTCCTTTTATTCAGGCTCAATAAAATATAATTTTTTGGATCATAATTTTTCCCAAAGTAAGTGTTGGCTCTCGCAAAGTCTGTATGATTTGCACTGTTGTTGGTGAGGAAGGGATCTGTGGTTTCCCCTATGTCACAGATCACGAGACTGGCCTGCTCATTATATTTCTTAAAATGACTTGGTAATCTCCTGTGAGATTGATAGTATTTTGATCATATCTCTTTACTAATAAAGATTTTTGGTCTTAAAAATTTGATATATTTGATAATAGCTTCAATAAAGAGGCAACTTGTTTTTCCACCCCACTGGTACTTTAAACTCTAAATCAAGCAAGTCTTGGGGCGTACAACTTTGGATGTTCTACTGCAGTGGTTCTTATACTTTTTTCGGAAAGTACCCCCTCAGAAAAACTTGGCTCTCTAAGTACCACCATTAAAATACAGTGGCATAGGCTTAATTATTTTTAAAAACAGACAACAGGTTTTATTTCACAAGCATGTTTAATATTTTTGGCATTTTAACATTGCACACAGTTTGAACAGTAACACTGTGTTTGAATATAGGAAACTAAAAAAACTGTACTTTAACTCAGACTTGGGCTAATTAAGGCCCGACGGCCACAGGTTACCCGTTAGGGCTGCAAATCTTTGGGTGTCCCACGATTCGATTCAATATCGATTCTTGGGTTCACGATTCGATTATGTATCGATTTTTTTGATTCAACGGAATTCTTGATTTAAAAACGATATTTTTCCGATTTCAAACGATTCTGTATTCATTCAATACATAGGATTTCAGCAGGATCTACCCCAGTCTGCTGACATGCCAGCAGAGTAGTAGATTTTAAAAAACAAGCTTTTATAATTGTAAAGTACAATGTTTATGAACTGATTGGAATAATTTAAATGTGTTTTAACTATTAAATGAACCAAAAATATGATTTATTTTATCTTTGTGAAAACATTGGATACAGTGTGTTGTCAAGCTTATGAGATGTGATGCAAGTGTAAGCCACTGTGACACTATTGTTCTTTTTTTTGTTTTTATAAATGTCTAATGATGATGTCAATGAGGGATTTTTAATCACTGCTATGCTGAAATTATAACTAATATTGATACTGTTGTTGATAATATTCATTTTTGTTTCACTACTTTTGGTTTGTTCTGTGTCGTGTTTGTGTCTCCTTTCAATTGCTCTGTTGCTGGGTCAGGTTTGGTTTTGGAATTGGATTGCATTTTTATGGTATTGCTGTGTATTGTTTTGTTGGATTGCTAAAAAAAAATAAAAATTGATTTTTCTAAAAACGAGAATCGATTCTGAATCGCACAACATGTGAATCGCAATTCGTATTCGAATCGTTTTTTTCCCACACCCCTACTTTTCAATCTGGCCCGCCAGACAGTCCCAAATAGTTTTTCTTAGATCTTTAATTTGGAAACTATAGCTGCCATTATGATGTGCAGTGATGTTTTCAAATGACCGTAAGTCTTGAACTATACAAAGTATTTCAATGGTTGGAATATGCGTTTTTGTATCATATACTAGTTACTATGGTAATCTAATTAGTTACTATGGTAGTCAAAGTCACAGCAACTCAGACGAGGCACCAAGCAGTGTGGGTGGGGAGCGTTTCCACAAAATATTAGCCTTAAATCTCCTTCCAGGCACAGAAGGAGATTTTTACAACAAAGTTGTAAAGCTTAGTGATATACCACATATATCAGATTGTAGGTTATTATTATTTTTTTTACCCTTCTTGTTTGTTGCATTTTTGTTGTGTTTTGCTTGATTGTAAAATATGTCAATCAAGAGGGTATGTGACGTGTATTAGTTGTCAATATTCAGTGTTTTATCATTCACAGTTAATATTGTAAATCCCACATTCTTTATTTTCATGTACATTCTGGGTGTCTCATTCATTAAAAAAATGTCAAATTCCATTCTGTTTGTTAAGGCAGTCTGTCATAAAATTTTTAGCATTCTGTCAGACATTATTGTCTTGTATTAATGTTCCTGAAAATAGACATACCGGCGTACAGGCTCATTTTTTTGTCTAAATTTGACCCCCCGAGGAAAAATAATTTTCCCAGGCCTGCTTTAAGTGACTCTTAGGCTTACCACGAGACAGCGTCCGTGCAACATCACTTCCAGTAAAACAGAAATTTCTCAACATCTCCTTGAAAAAGTTGACTATAAATAGATACATTTTATGTGTGTCTGGTCAGTGTTGAATTGTGTTACCTTCAATGGGAGGTCAAAGAGATTAGGAAGTTGTGATTACTAAATAGCTGACACTTGCTGGAAGACGTGAGTCAACATTGCATCTTTTTTCATCCTTTATTCCAAAGAACACCGTGTTTGATACATTAACACCCCCCCGACATATCTTCCAACAGTAAAATGGGAGTGTGAGTGTTAGTGCTTTTTGTTTGCCGCTGTACTTGTCAAGCTTCGCTATAGAAAAACCACAACGAGCTAGACAAAAAAAAACAACAGTGTCTTGACACGTGTAGACAGAATCTTATTACCAAGCCTTTATGAAGACAAGATGTCAGGCGGCAACCCAGAGGAGCCCACTGCAGATGCTGCGAAGCATCAGCCTCAACTCCCCGAGCAAAGCCAAGTCGATGTCGACGAGAATCAACATGAGGACAATAGTTACGTGGAGAAAAACTGGCTTTTGTTCAGAAAAGTAGCTCATTTAAGGTGTTCTGTTCCACAGCGTTCCTTTTGAGTTGAATGTTTTTTTGTTTTTTTAATAGAAATGAAACCACATCAGAACACCTTTAAATGAGCAAAACATCTTGCGTAATCCATTCACCATGTGTCTTCATTAATATGCAAAATATACTGTATTTTTGGGACTACGGTCGCATTTAAAATGCTTTCATTTTCTCACTACCCGACAGTGCGCCTTATAACCCGGTGCACCTAATTTACGAGATCATTTTGGTTGTGCTTACCGACCTCGAAGCTATTTGTTTGTTTATTTGGTACATGGTGAAATGATAAGTGTGACTAGTAGATGGCAGTCACACATAAGAAATGCGTGTAGACTGCAATGTGATGGCAGTCACACATAAGAGATACATGTAGAATGCAATATGATGGCAGCCACACATAAGATATACTGTATGTGTAGACTGCAATATGACTCAAGAACACCAAAAGTGTATATGTTCCATTGAAAATATAGAACATTACACATGGTTCTCAAGAATCTATCAAAATGTTTTAGTACGACTTTGGTAAGTTATGAAGCCGCACTGCTCTGGATTGTACTGTGGTTCCACATACAAGTATTATTATGGTGTGTGTAAAAGGTAAGACATTATCTGTATTTTTGTTTCGCATTTCTTCCCTTCTGGGACCTGCTGATCTTTATTTGAGATCTACATGAGTCCTGAAAATTTGTGCATCCGCCTTTGTAGTCGGTAACAACTCCGTAGTTGATAGCTTCTTCTACTTCTCTATCTTCTTGTTATGGGACCTTCATCCTCTGCTGTTGCCATTTCTAATGTAAAGTAGTGTAAAGGCTTTACTTATATCTGTCAGTTAACTCGCCATGAAAGCGCTGAAATAAACTGGTGGAGTGAGTTTACATTATTCTCTAATAACATTAGAAGCGACTGTCAGAAAGCGGCTTGAAGATGATCTGTAAAACATAATCTATGCAACATTTTGACCAAAGAACCAACATTACATGTTATGTAGACCACAAGGAAGTGTTTTCCCTTTAGAAAAAAGTATACATATATGATCCCTTTTAATGTGCCTTATAATCCGGTGCGCACTATAGTCCGGAATATACAGAATGCTTTTGATTGATTGAAACTTTTATGAGTAGATTGCACAGTTCAGTACATTTTCCGTACAATTAACCACTAAATGGTGACACCTAAATACGTTTTTTCAACTTGTTAATCAATTCATGGTACAAATACAAACCCCGTTTCCATATGAGTTGGGAAATTGTGTTAGATGTAAATATAAACGGAATACAATGATTTGCAAATCCTTTTCAACCAATATTCAGTTGAATATGCTACAATGACAATATATTTGATGTTCAAACTGATACACTTTTTTTGTGTGCAAATAATCATTAACATTTAGAATTTGATGCCAGCAACACGTGACAAAGAAGTTGGGAAAAGTGGCACTAAATATTGATCAAGTTGAGGAATGCTCATCAAACACTTATTTGAAACATCCCACAGGTGTGCAGGCTAATTGGGAACAGGTGGGTGCCATGACTGGGTATAAAAACAGCTTCCCAAAAAATGCTCAGTCTTTCACAAGAAAGGATGGGGCAAGGTACACCCCTTTGTCCACAACTGTGTGGGCAAATAGTCAAACAGTTTAACAACAATGTTTCCCAAAGTGCAATTGCAAGAAATTTAGGGATTATCAACATCTACGGTCCATAATATCATCAAAAGGTTCAGAGAGTCTGGAGAAATCATTCCGCGTAAGCGGCATGGCCGGAAACCAACATTGATTGACCGTGACCTTCGGCCCTCAGACGGCAATGTATCAAAAACCGACATCAATCTCTATAGGATATCACCACATGGGCTCAGGAACACTTCAGAAAACTACTGTCACTAATTACAGTTCGTCGCTACATCTGTAAATGCAAGTTAAAGCTCTATTATGCAAAGCAAAAGCCATTTATCAACAACATCCTGAAACGTCGCCGGCTTCTCTGGGCCCGAAATCATCTAAGATGCACTGATGCAAAGTGGAAAAGTGTTCTGTGGTCTGACGAGTCCACATTTCAAATTGTTTTTGAAAATATTCGACAACGTGTCATCCGGACCAAAGGGAAAGCGAACCATCCAGACTGTTATCTACGCAAAGTTCAAAAGCCAGCATCTGTGATGGTATGGGGGTGCATTAGTGCCCAAGGCATGGGTAACTTACACATTTGTGAAGGCACCATCAATGCTGAAAGGTACATACAGGTTTTGGAACAACATATGCTGCCATCTAATCGCTGTCTTTTTCATGGATGCCCCTGCTTATTTCAGCAAGGCAATGCCAAGCCACATTCAGCACGTGTTACAACAGCGTGGCTTCGTAAAAAAGAGTGTTGGTACTTTCCTGGCCCGCCTGCAGTCCAGACCCGTCTCCCATCGAAAATGTATGGCACATTATGAAGCGTAAAATACGACAGCGGAGACCCTGGACTGTTGAACGACTGAAGCTCTACATAAAACTAGAATAGGAAAGAATTCCACTTTCAAAGCTTCAACAATTAGTTTCCTCAGTTCCCAAATGTTTATTGAGTGTTATTAAAATAAAAGGTGATGTAACACAGTGGTGAACATGCCCTTTCCCAACTACTTTGGCACATGTTGCAGTCATGAAATTCTAAGTTAATTATTATTTGCAAAATAAAAATAAAAAAATTATGAGTTTGAACATCAAATATCTTGTCTTTGTAGTGCATTCAACTGAATATGGGTTGAAAAGGATTTGCAAATCATTGTATTCCGTTTATATTTATATCTAACACAATTTCCCAACTCATATGGAAACGGTGTTTGTAATTTGAAATTTTTGTTGATTATCAGAATCCCCAAAATACTGGGAGGAGATGCAAAAATAATTATTTAGCACTCACGATGTGACTTAGCAAAACTGGAACTGTTCTGTGGCCATCGTTTTGGAACATTTGCATGAACATCTGGATTGTCCATGCAAACTGCCAATGGTGCTGCAAAGAGCGAGAACCCTCTGTCCGTGTCAGAAATTTTCGTTCCAGACATAACCTTTTATAATTTTATAGCTGCTTGGTGACTTAAAAAGACTAAAAGAATGGAACATCTCGTGTTCAACGGCCAAGAAGATGTACAATTAAGAATTTGATATTTTAAAACAAATATGCCACTGAAGTCACATAAAAAATGAATGACGCAATGCTCAACAGCAGCATACCTAAGGCATGATTTTTCAACCTGATATTGATTTATTAACCTAACAAAAGTTAGCGCGCCTGAATGTAAACAAATGGCATGGGTGGATCTACACCTGACATCCACTGTACAATAGCGTATCTATTGTATCTATTGTATCTAGCGTATCAATATGATTGAGTTTAAGAGACTGCTCAATATAAAAGTGTTCACAAAGTACACAGAACAATAATTATGATGAACATCTTGAACCCTTTTCTTTTTTTTTGTTGAGACAAATATTATTTATGTATATAATATGTGTTTGCTCACCATGGCATATTTATTATTTATTTGTTCACTTATTTATTTGTTCACTGTTCTGTAACAGAGAGCAATGAAATTGAATAAAATTGCTATGGTATGAAAAGGGGTAGAATTAAATAAGCTCTGCTTCTTCCTACTCCTTTTTGGACGTGCTGTAATGAAACAACTGTAATTGTGTGATGCACTACAGTGTATTGCATGCATGTTCCAAATAAACTGAAACTGAACTGAACATTGTACTGCATTTTTATGTACAGTGCTAGTAAAACATACTTTTTCTTCTTTAATTTCCCTTATTGATATATATTTTTTTTTTACTTTTTTTGATTGGCTGTGAGAAATCAAATGATCAGTCCAGATAAGTATGCACACACGGTTCATTACCCAATAAAGGGCTACACGTTCATTGTCCAGAATAGACATGCAAGATTGGCAATATTTTAAAGCAGCTAAACTGGCTGCAGATCAAATTTCAGTACTGGTCCATAAAATGATCTCCATGCACGTGGAAAGTTGTCAAAAGTGATGCCCGAAATATGAATAAATCCTTATAATTATGTATCATGCAGTGATATATATTTTTTCCATTATTTATAAACTACAAGAATCTCACAAAAAAACTGCGATTTCCCTAAAAGCCCTCAAGATGGCGCCAAAGTGCTTTGAAAACAATCCGACTGAGGCGTTACAAACCAACTGATGGCGCTAGTGGGTTTTTGTATTCATGCAGTCACGTCACGCTTCCATGTAATGCCACAGCATGAAATTCCCTGCCAGCTTTCTAAAACTGAGCATATTTCAATCAGCGTTATCTCTCCATTCACAGGATGAAGGCTTAGTGCATGGAGTCCAAACCTGCACTGCACAGAAACAATGCTTGCAAGGGACAGAGTCATCAGGTGCAATCATGGAGACATTTAAAGGTACCATAATGTTCTTTTTCAACAATTATATCCACATTATAGTAGGCTGGAAGTGTGATGGCCTAAATCACTGGTGTCTGAGAAGTGTACCAAGGATGACTAAAAAAACAAAAAACCTTTTTCATATTTGAAGACACAATTTTGTAATTTTTGGTTACAAGTTTTAAGTACCGGTATGATTAGTTATAAGAACAAAAAAATGCTGCCTCTTTTTCATCACATGAGATCTTTATACCCTTTTTTTTACATTTACTTTTTCCTTATAACAACACTCAGTAAACGTTTGGGAACTGAGGAGACCAATTTTTTAAGCTTTTCAGGTGGAAGGAATTCTTTCCCATTCTTGCTTGGTGTACAGCTTAAGTTGTTCAACAGTCTGGGGTCTCTGTTGTGGTATTTTAGGCTTTATAATGCGCCACACATGTTCAATGGGAGACAGGTCTGGACTACAGGCAGGCCAGTCTAGTACCCACACTATTTTACTATAAAGCCACACTGTTGTAACACGTGACTTGGTGTTGTCTTGCTGAAATAAGCAGGGGCGTCCATGAAAAATACTTTTCTTGGATGTCAACATACATTGCTCCAAAACCTGTTTGTACTTTTCAACATTAATCACAGATGCTGGCTTTTCAACTTTGCGCCTATAACAGTCCAGATGGTTATTTTCCTCTTTGGTCCGGAGGACACGACGTCCACAGTTTCCAGAAACCATTTGAAATGTGGACTCGTCAGACCAAAGAACACGTTTCCACTTTGCATCAGTCCATCTCAGACGAGCTTGGGCCCAGCGAAGCCGGCGGAGTTTCTGGGTGTTGTTGATTAATGGCTTTCGCGTAGCATAGTATAGTTTTAACTTGTACTCACTGATGTAGCGACAAACTGTAGTTACTGACAGTGGTTTTCTGAAGTGTTCCTGAGCCCATGTGGTGATATCCTTTACACACTGTCGCTTTTTCAATGAACCTTTTTGATGATATTATGGACCGTAAATGGTGAAATCCCTAAATTTCTCGCAATAACTGGCTGAGAAATGTTGTTTTTAAACTGTTTGACAATTTGTTCACACATTTGTTCACAAAGTGGTGACCCTCGTCCCATCCTTGTTAGTGAATGACTGAGCATTTCATGGAAGCTGCTTTTATACCCAATCATGGCACCCACCTGTTCCCAATTAGCCTGTTCACCTGTGGGATGTGCCAAATAAGTGTTAGATAAGCTTTCCTCAACTTTGTCAGTCTTTTTTGCCACTTGTGCCAGATTTTTTGAAACATGTTGCAGGCATCAAATTCCAGATGAACCAATATTTGCTAAAATAATAAAGTTCACATGTTCAAATGTAAAGTATCTTGTCCATGCTGTCTATTCAATTGAATATAGGTTGAAGAGGATTTGCAAATTACAAACCCCGTTTCCATATGAGTTGGGGAATTGTGTTGGATGTAAATATAAATGATTACAATGATTTGCAAATCCTTTTCAACCCATATTCAATTGAATGCACTACAAAGACAAGATATTTGGTGTTCAAACTCATAAACTTTTGGATTTTTTTTTGTAAATAATAATTAACTTAGAATTTCATGGCTGCAACACGTGCCAAAGTAGTTGGGAAAGGGCTTGTTCACCACTGTGTTACATCACATTTTCTTTTAACAACACTCAATAAACGTTTGGGAACTGAGGAAACTAATTGTTGAAGCTTTGAAAGTATAATTCTTTACCATTCTTGCTTTATGTGGAGCTTCAGTCGTTCAACAGTCCGAGGTCTCTGATGTCTTATTTTACGCTTCATATTGCGCCACACATTTTCGATGGGAGACAGGTCTGGACTGCAGGCGGGCCAGGAAAGTACCAACACTCTTTTTTTAACCAAGACATGCTGTTGTAACACGTGCTGAATGTGGCTTGGCATTGTCTTGCTGAAATAAGCAGGGGCGTCCATGAAAAAGACGGCGCTTAGATGGCAGCATATGTTGTTCCAAAACCTGTATGTACCTTTCATGATTAATGGTGCGTTCCCAGATGTGTGAGTTACCCATGCCTTGGGCACTAATGCACCCCCATACCATCAGAGATGCTGGCTTTCGAACTTTGCGTCGATAACAGTCTGGATGGTTCGCTTCCACTTTGCTCCGGATGACACAATGTCGAATATTTACAAAAACAATTTGAAATGTGGACTCGTCGGACCACAGAACACTTTTCCACTTTGCATCAGTCCTTCTTAGATGATCTCAGGCCCAGAGAAGCCGGCGGCGTTTCTGGATGTTGTTGATAATTGGCTTTCTCTTTGCATAGTAGAGCTTTAACTTGCACTTACAGATGTAGCGACAAACTGTATTTAGTGACAGTGGTTTTCTGAAGTGTTCCTGAGCCCATGTGGTGATATCCTTTAGAGATTGATGTCGGTTTTTGATACAGAAGGTCATGGTCATTCAATGTTGGTTTCCGGCCGCTTACGTGGAGTGATTTCTCCAGATTCTCTGAACCTTTTGATGATATTATGGACCGTAGATGTTGAAATCCCTAAATTTCTTGCAATTGCACTTTGAGAAACGTTGTTTTTAAACTGTTTGACTATTTGCCCACGCAGTTGTGGACAAAGGGGTGTACCTCGCCCCATCCTTTCTTGTGAAAGACTGAGCATTTTTTGGGAAGCTGTTTTTAGACCCAATCATGGCACCCACCTGTTCCCAATTAGCCTGCACACCTGTGGGATGTTCCAAATAAGTGTTCTATGAGCATTCCTCAACTTTATCAGTATTTATTGCCACCTTTCCCAACTTCTTTGTCACGTGTTGCTGGCATCAAATTCTAAAGTTAATGATTATTTGCAGAAAAAAAAAGTTGATCAGTTTGAACATCAAATATGGGTTGAAAATGATTTGCAAATCTTTGTATTCCGTTTATACTTACATGTAACACAATTTCCCAACTCATATGGAAACGGGGTTTGTATTATATTCTGTTTTTATTTACCATTTACACAACGTGCCAATTTCACTGGTTTTGGGGTTTGTAGTACGAGTCGTTAGCGACAAAAACACTTCTTGATAAATCACAGTTGGAAGTTTCGCAGTCAAACGACACAGCAGCTGTATCGTTTTTTTTTTTAAAGTGACACACACACGGAGGCATCAGGGGACACAGTTCTACATAATTGCTGTAAGAACGTCAATAAAAAGTCAAATTTGCATGAAAAAGGGTCCTTTAATGCGAGTGAGAAGTGGTCTGCATTTTAACACCGAACCAAGCGTTGAGGCTGCTCGTTACTGCGCTCAAGCAGGTGATGCGGGGTTGCCATGGCAACGGCAACGATGCCATCCTCCTTTCCAGTGCCTCTGCCTTCGGCATGATTTTGCCGCTCCTACGGTCCATCGACAACTTATTGTTGCTTTAAATCATGCCATGCCAAATGCAGCTGCAACAACTGTCTGACTCCTCTTGTTTCCACCATCATGTCTGATTTCAAACTGCATAATTGATAGCCTACAGTAAGTGTTTTGGAGCGCGTGCAATGGAGGAATAGTTTCCCTCTCAGTGACATGTTGTTGATGCAGAACAAAAATGACATTTTCTCCCCACCTACACACACGCACGCACACACACACACACACACACACACACACACACACACACACACACACACGGTTCAATTGTCACACACAAAGCGTGCTCTGCTGAGACAGCACTTGCAGCACAGACAATGACACAAAAAAGCTCCGTGAGGTCCTCACAAATATGGACACACGCTGCATTGTATTGTGTGTGTGTGTGTGTGTGTGTGTGTGTGTGTGTGTGTGTGTGTGTGTGTTCTTGTATTTCTGCCCTTCTTGAGACATCAACAAAGAAAAGTATTTCCCATATGAGGAGATGTGAACAAGTTCGGACATAAATCATGATCCCAATACGGAAAAACATTGCTTCCAATAGAGAATGTATCATTTACACCCTTGGTGGGGAAATCTACCAAAATTAGGGTGGTCCCGAAAAGGAGGGATTTTTCAAATTGACTGTGTGTCGGTTTTAAAAGTGCTCCCCCTCTGGTCAACATATGAAATAACCAGTGTGTGTAAAAATGTGTATTGCGACCCTTCTGGCCAACATATGTAATAACAACTATGTAAGAAATTGACATACGCTCCTTTGGCCAAAATTAATTAAAAAAAGAAAATAAATATGAATAACTTGAAATAAATAATGAAGATTAATAAACAATTACGAACAAAAATGTTTAAGCTTAATTAAAAGTAGTCTTTTTCTCACAATGTGTTGACTTTTTCCTTATAAAGAAGGGGACAATTCCTCATATTCATTCTTTTTCTGTAACATTGCAATATTTTCTCATAAAACAATAACTTTTTTATGTAAAATCATTACTTTTTAATGCATATAACAATTTGACTTTTATCACAATATTGCCCATTTTTGTTGTTCTTATAAAACAGGAATTTCTTTTAGTAAAATTATGATTATTATTATAATATTTCAAAAATGTTTGAGTTTTCTTATATAATTGTGACATTTGTCGAGTATATTTGCGACTCTTTACATAAAGTTGCCAACATTTTAAACTTTTCTTGTTAAAATGCAACTGTTTAGTAAAATTCCAACCTTTATCATAATATTGCACAAATGTTCAGTTTTTCTTGTAAAATGTTGACTTGTGTTGAGTAAAAATTATGACTCACTGCCAAAATTAAGTTTTTCTTGTGAAATTCGAACAACTTTTTCACAACAACCTATGTTGTATTTGCATAGTTTGTATATATAATGTTGTAAATACAAATCTTTATATATCTAGAAAGGGTGGTCCTAAAGAGGTTAGCATTTTCCGGAGGTCTCAAGAAGGTAACAAATACAAGAATGTGTGTGCGTGTGTGCTTGTGCGCGTGTGGGTGTGTGTGCGCGCGCGCGCATGCGTGCGTGCGTGCGTGCGTGTGTGCGTGTGTGTGTGTGTGCATGTGTGTGTGTGTGTGTGTGGTCGGACAAAATGCCTTCCAGCATAAAGACGCCAATCTGGGTCTTATTATTTTTCAAAAACTTTGCTGCGGCAGACTCCCCGATGTGCTTTACAAGCGCGGTGATTGTGTTTGTCAGAGGTAGAGAAAGAGAAGGTTGACTTGGGAACATCAAATGAAGCGGGAAAAAAAAGCGGCAGACTTTTTTTTTTGTTGTGAAATCAGGGCCAAGTAAGTTGCGGTTAAAGAAAAGGACGAAGGGTTCCCTGGTGTAAGTGGATGCGACAGCTCCTCACCCAGGAGAGCACTTGCACTGAGCACACACTGGAGGCCGGCAGGGCCACCTGTCACAGAGATCTGTGACTAAACACCTCTATTAGCCAACAAGCATGCACTCACAAATGTACACCAGGACAGTGTCTCCCACAGGACTGCAGCGAGGGCGGGATGTTTATAAGACACCATTGTGTCATTTGCATAATTGATGGATATGCATGTGTGCATGTCTTCATGTACCATATTTCACTATAAGGCACACTTAAAATCCTTAAATTTTTACAAAATTCGACAGTACGCCTAATGTACGAAATAATTCTGGTTGAGCTTACTGACCTCACACCTATTTTATTTCGAACATGGTGTAATGATTGGTGTGACCATTAGATGGCAGTCACACATAAGAGATATGCGTAGACTGCGATATGACGCGAGTAAACAACACCACAACTTTAAATGTTCCATTGAAAGTATAGAACATTACACACTGTGCTCAAAAATCTGTCAAAATGTTTTTAGTACGATTTCGGTAAGTTAAAGGCTTACTGAAATGAGATTTTTTTTTATCTAAACGGGGATAGCAGGTCCATTCTATGTGTCATACCTGATCATTTCGCGTTATTGCCATATTTTTGCTGAAAGGATTTAGTAGAGAACATCCACAATAAAGTTCGCAACTTTCGGCGCTAAGAGAAAAGCCCTGCCTCTACCGGAAGTCGCAGACGATGACGTCACATGTTGATGGATCCTCACATATTCACATTGATTTTAATGGGAGCCTCCAACAAAAAGTGCTATTCGGACCGAGAAAACGACAATTTCCCCATTAATTTGAGTGAGCATGAAAGATTCGGGTTTGAGGATATTGATAGCGACGGACTAGAAAAAAAAAAAAAATAAAAAAAGTTAAAAAAAAAACACGATTCTATTGGGACGGATTCCAATGTTTTTAGACACATTTACTATGATAATTCTGGGAAATCCCTTATCTTTCTATTGTGTTGCTAGTGTTTTAGTGAGTTTAACATAATTACACAGTGTTTTAGAGAGTTTAACAGTACCTGATAGTCGGAGGTGTGTCTCCACGGGTGTCTTGACGCCAATGTCTAAGGGGAGTCGACGGCAGCTATGGACGGCACAAGCACAGCTTTTTTCCGGTGAGAAGCGACTTTTTAACCACAATTTTCTCACCGAAACCTGCTGGTTGACTTTCCGTCGTGATTCATGTTCGCTTGACCGCGCTCTGATCCATAGTAAAGTTTCACCTCCAGGAATTTTAAACAAGGAATCACCGTGTGTTTGTGTGGCTAAAGGCTAAAGCTTTCCAACTCCGTCTTTCTACTTTGACTTCTCCAATATTAAATGAACAAATTGCAAAAGATTCAGCAACACAGATCTCCAAAATACTGTGTAATTATGCGGTTAAAGCAGACGACTTTTAGCTGTGTGTGTGCGCAGGGCTCATACTTCCTAAAAACCCGTGACGACTTGCATACACGTCATCATTACATGACGTTTTCAAGACGAAACTCCCGGGAAATTTTAAATTGTAATTCAGTAAACTAAAAAGGCCGTATTGATAGTTTATATATCATTGATATACAAACTATCAGACTGCGTAGTGGGTAGTAGTGGGTTTCAGTAGGCCTTTAAGAAGTCGCACCGATTGATGGATTGTACTGTGCTTCAACATACGAGTATTATTATGTTGTGTGTATAGGACCTCAAAATGCTGGCACCTATTAGCAGACATATTATCTCGCGTTTTGCTTCGCAATATTATGTAAAATCAACTTTTCTTACCTTCTGGTACCTGCTGATGTGTTTTTGGGATGTGCATAAGTCCTGAAAATGTGCGCACTTCCACCATTGTAGTCAGTGTTGACACCTTTTCTCTACCTTCTTATGTGGCATTCATCTTCCGCTGTTGTCATTTCTAATATAGAGGAGCGTAAAGTTCTTACATATATCTGTCAGTAGACTAGCTATCAAAGCGGTAAAAACTGTAATGGGTTTACATAATTTACCCAAGGATCTTTAGTTCCTAGAGGGTTCTGGTCAGATGTTTTTTAACGGGGTCCTTTCCGACGTTGATGTTGCACAAGTGAGCAATGGATGAGGAAATGCTGCTCCGTTGTTGATTGAAGTAAAGTCTGAATGTCATTAAAATGGTTAACTCCATCTTTTGACGCTTCTTCCACTCCCGTCCTTGCACACTACACCACTACAACAAAGACGACGGGGACAAGACGCTGCCAAAGGTGAGCCACGTAAATAAGACCGCCCACAAAACGGCGCATCCTGAAGGCAACTGACCAAATCAGCTGGGGCAAAAGTATACATACAGCAATGTTAATATTTGGTTACATGTCCCTTCGCAAGTTTCACTGCAATAAGGCACTTTTGGTAGCCATCCACAAGCTTCTGGCAAACTTGTGGTTAAATTTTTGACCATTCCTCTTGACAAAATTGGTGCAGTTCAGCTAAGTTTGTTGGTTTTCTGACATGGACTCGTTTCTTCAGCATTGTCCACATGTTCTCATTGGGGTTTAAGTCAGGACTTTGGGAAGGTCATTTTAAAACTTTAATTCTAGCCTAGTATAGCCATTCCTTTACCACTTTTGACGTGTGTTTGGGGTCATTGTCCTATTGGAACATCCAACTACGCCCAAGACCCAATCTCCGGGCTGATGATTTTAGATTGTCCTGAAGAATTTGGAGGTGATCCTCCTTTTTCATTGTCTCATTTACTCTCTGTAAAGCACCAGTTCCATTGACAGCAAAACAGGCGCAGAGCATAATACTACCACCACCATGTTTGACGGTAGGATGGTGTTTCTGGGATTAAAGGCCTCACATTTTGTTGTCCAAACATATTGCAGGGGTATTGTGACCACAGAAATTTCCTCCAAAAGGTCTTGTCTATGTTCATGTGATGTATTTTGAGCGATAGCGTAATATTCGATTATATGTTCCCCCACAGTTGGTTTTAGCTGCGTGCATTACATTACTGGCGTGTCTCACTTCTTCTCGTCTGTCCTTCTCACAAAGACGTAAAATAAGCCCGCCTTCCTACATACGTCACAGACTGTCGCGCATGTAGCGTCACACGCTCTCGCCGAGAGCTAACGTTAGCATGGCTAACGTTAGCTGAGGAAGGTTGAGTTGCTTTTAGCTGCAGGCATTACACAACAGGCATTTCTCACTCTTCCTCGTCTCTCATTCTCACAGAGACGGAAAACAAGCCCGCCTTCTTACATACGTAACATACTCTCGCGAGTCTAGCGTCATAGCTCTCGCCGATCAGAGAGAGAGAGATGGTGCGAAACTTATCACAAATGGAGGAAGAACAATAAATGCCCAACATAAGGAGCAGGGAATCCATCATCTGGCGGTGGTTTGGCTCCAAGTGGGAAGATATTCAGCAGACAACAGCAATATGCTGTTCAATGTATATACTCTGATGATTAACCTGTGTGATGACTGTATTATGCTGATAATATATATTTTTGTACCATGAATTGATTAACGTGGACCCCGACTTAAACAAGTTGAAAAACGTATTCTATGTTACCATTTAGTGGTCAATTGTACGGAATATGTACTGTACTGTGCAATCTACTAATACAAATATCAATTAATCAATGCAAAGTATGCAGCAGAAGGTTTACTACAAAAAGGTAGCAACACTATTAATTTGTTCTTTCATTTAAAAAGTCACCCGTGAGAGAATGAAGAGTATTTAATGAATACACTTTTGGTCAATTGACTTCGTTGTGATTTCCCTCTCTGCATGAAAGTTTAAACGTAGGATATGTGAATGCAGTATGAACAAGAATGTTTTAATGTAGACACATAGAATCATCATACTGCTGTGATTATATGCATCAAGTGTTCATTCAAGGCCAAGGCAAAATATCGTAATATATATCGTATATCGCAATGTGGCATAAAAATATCGCGATATTAATAAAAGCCAACATTGCCCAGCCCTTATATATATATATATATATATATATATATATATATATATGTATATGTATGTATGTATATGTATATGTATATATATAAGTATGTATGTATGTATGTATGTGTATATATATATATATGTATGTATATATGTAGATTTTGTACAGCATGAGCTTCAAGAGGTAGTCACCTGAAATGTTTTTTACTTTACAGGTGTGCTTGAAACTCATCGAGAGAATGCCAAGAGTGGGCAAAGCACTAATCAAAGCAAAGGGTCGCTATTTTGAAGAAACTAGAATATAAAACATGTTTTCAGTTATTTCAGCTTTTTTTGTTAAGTACATAACTCCACATGTGTTCATTCATAGTTTTGATGCCTTTAATGACAATCGACAATGTAAAAAGTCATGAAAATAAGGAAAATGCATTGAATGAAGAGGTGTGTCCAAACTTTCGGCCTGTACTGTGTGTGTGTGTGTGTGTGTGTGTGTGTGTGTGTGTGTGTGTGTGTGTGTGTGTGTATATATATATATATATATATATATATATACATACTGTAGTTACAATAAAATATTAAATGGCACCCGATTGGAAAAAAAATGGGCATCATTCATGTTTGATGATGTTTTAATACATCACCATTATATTAAATGAGCCACGAATATAAAGATGGAATAAATACTGTCTTAAATCCGAGCTGAACCGTGGCTCTTGCTGGAAACATTACTTGAACATGCGTAAAGGCCCTTCAGGGATTTTCTATTTTGTCCTAAATGCCCTTTGTGGCTTTCCCTCACTTCCACCCCCGGCAAGAAGAACATGAGCGATTCCGCTGGAAAAAAAAAACACCCGTGAAACCGACGGTGATCATCACTGTCTCTCAAACCATTGCCTCCCCCATTACCGGGCCGCACGGAGCTGCTCCAAAAGGGAGAAATTCATTGGAACAGGTGGAGCTGTGGACCATATCCCATTAGCGAGCCTGCCAAAGGCCGATTCCTGGAGGAGTAAATCCTGCTCTTCATGCACCATAGACACAAGCTACTGTATGGAGAGTCAAATATACAGGCTACAACCTGCCTCTCTGGCAAAAAAAACACACACACGGAGAACGATAAGGGTATAGCTCACATCTTTAATTACCTTTTTATACAAAAAAAAAAGGCACACACACAACTTCCCATTTCTGGGGAGAATCCAGCAGTTATTTAGCCAGCAAACATTGAGAGAAGAGTCGTTTGCAATGAAAGTCAGCGGCTAAAAAAGCACTGTAGGCTTGTGCGTATGTGTCGTGGCTGCATGTGAAGGGCGGACGCGTGTCGGGACTTTGACCGACTCGGATGGTCGCCCCCGGCTTTTGTGGCTCTTCCCACATGGCAACACATTATGGCAACGCTCTCGTTTCTAAACATAGAACAAGATGCAAAGTCAAAACAAATGCCAGTGATTACATCAACACTTGGCAAGAAAAAGCCACCAAACTTTTGTACTTTAATATGAGTTGAGTTTGTCTTAGGAATATGCATTTTTGTTGCGTTTTGCTTGATTGTAAAATATGTCGATCAAGAGGGCGGGGGTGACATTCATATGTTGTCAATATTCAGCATTTTATCGCTCATAGTTAAAGGCCTACTGAAATGACATTTTCTTATTTAAACGGGGATAGCAGGTCCATTCTATGTGTCATACTTGATCATTTCGCAATATTGCCATATTTTTGCTGAAAGGATTTCGTAGAGAACATCGACGATAAAGTTTGCAACTTTTGGTGCTGATAAAAAAAGCCTTGCCTTTACCGGAAGTCGCAGACGGCGACGTCACAAGGGTGAGGGCTCCTCACATCTTCACATTGTTTATATTGGGAGCCTCCAGCAGCAAGAGCTATTCGGACAGAGAAAACGACAATTTCCCCATTAATTTGAACGAGGATGAAAGATTTGTGGATGCTGATATTGATAGCGAAAGACTAGAAAAAATAAATAAATAAAGTAAAAAAAAAAAAGGCGATTGCATTGGGACGGATTCAGATGTTTTTAGACACATTTACTAGGATAATTCTGGGAAATCCCTTATCTTTCTATTGTGTTGCTAGTGTTTTAGTGAGATTAAATAGTACCTGATAGTCGGAGGGGTGTGTCCATGGGTTTCTTGAGGCCAGTGTCTGAGGGAAGTCGACGGCAGATACAAGGACGGCGCAAACTCCACAGATCTCCGGTAAGAGGCGACTTTTTACCACAATTTTCTCACTGAAACCTGCCGGTTGACAAGTGGTCGGGAACCATGTTCGCTTGACCGCTCTGATCCATAGTAAAGCTTCACCTGCAGGAATTTTAAACAAGGAATCACCGTGTGTTTGTGTGGCTAAAGGCTAAAGCTTCCCAAATCCATTTTTCTATTTTGAATTCTCCATTATTAATTGAACAAATTGCAAAAAATTCAGCAACACAGATGTCCAGAATACTGTTTAATTGTGCGATGAAAAGAGACGACTTTTAGCCGTAAATAGTGCTGCGCTAATATTTCCTGACAGTCCGTGACTTCACGCGCAAGCATCATCATTCCGCGACGTTTTCAACAAGAAACTCCGCGGGAACTAAAAAGGCCGTATTGGCATGTGTTGCGATGTTAATATTTCATCATTGATTTATAAACTATCAGACTGCGTGGTCGGTAGTAGTGGGTTGCAGTAGGCCTTTAATATTGTAAATCCCACATTCTTTATTTTCATGTACATTTTGGGTGTCTCAAAAGACATGCACCTGGGGATAGGTTGATGGGCAACACTAAATGGTCCTAGTGTGTAAATGCAGCTGCGATAGGCTCCAGGACCCCCCACGACCCCAAAAGGGATAAGCGGTAGAAAATGGATGGATGCATGAATACAACATGATACGTCACACATACAAACCCCGTTTCCATATGAGTTGGGAAATTGTGTTGGATGTAACTATAAATGGAATACAATGATTTGCAAATCATTTTCAACCCGTATTCAGTTAAATATGCTACAAAGACAATTTATTTGATGTTCATCCATCCATCCATCCATCCATCTATCCATCTTCTTCCGCTTATCCGAGGCCGGGTTGCGGGGGCAGCAGCCTAAGCAGGGAAGCGCAGACTTTCCTCTCCCCAGCCACTTCGTCCAGCTCTTCCCCGGGGATCCCGAGGCGTTCCCAGGCCAGCCGGGAGACATAGACCCAACGTGTCCTGGGTCTTCCCCGTGGCCTCCTACCGGTTGGACGTGCCCAAACACCTCCCTAGGGAGGTGTTTGGGTGGCATCCTGACCAGATGCCCGAACCACCTCATCTGGCTTCTCTCAATGTGGAGGAGCAGCGGCTGTAATCTAAGCTCCTCCTGGATGGCAGAGCTTCTCACGCTATCTCTAAGGGAGAGCCCCGCCACACGGCGGAGGAAACTCATTTCGGCCGCTTGTACCCCTGATCTTGTCCTTTCGGTCACGATCCACTCTTCCCTCACTCGTGAACAAGACTCCTATGTACTTGAACTCCTTCACTTGGGAGAGGGTCTCCTCCCCAACCCGGAGATGGTATTCCACATGTTCAAACTGATAAACATTTTTTTTTGTGTGCAAATAATCATTAACTATAGAATTTGATGCCAGCAACACGGGACAAAGAAGTCGGGAAAGGTGGCAACAAATACTGATAAAATTGAGGAATGCTCATCAAATACAACATACAACATGATGCATCACAATTTCCAGTTCCGCTATTCAACATGTTCGAAAAGGAGTAGGAAGAAGCAGAGTTTATTTAATCCTAACCCTTTTCTTTACATAGCAGTTTCTACAACTTTTGTTCACTTCCTGTTCTCAATTTATTCACAATAAACTCCCCAAGCACCTTGCATGGCAGCTCCCGCCATCAGTGTGGAATGTGTGTATGAATGGGTGAATGTGGAAATAGTGTCAAAGCGCTTTGAGTTCCTTAAAAAAAAAAGGTAGAAAAGCGCTATACAAGTACAACCCATTTACAAGTGATAATATTAGAAATAAATAATATTTAGTGAAGTAAGTTTTATTTCACATGGTGAGATAAGTAAGATTCTCTAGAAAATGGATGGATCAAATAAATTCAGAATGTTTATCATTGTTCTTCTTCTTTGTACTTTGTAAACTTTAAGTTTGAAGAGTTTCTTGAAGTGGATCATATTAGTACATTGTTTGATTTCTTTGCTTAATCCATTCCGTAATTTAATTCCACATACTGATATACTGACGGTCTTAAGTGTTGTATGTGCGTACAAATGTTTAAAATTATTTCTTTAAGATTATATTTCTCTTTTGTTGAGAAGAATTGTTGTACATTCTTGGGTAGCAGGTTATAGTTTGCTTTGTGCATAATTTTGGCTGTTTAAAAATTCACAATGTATTAGAATATCAGTATTTTCGATTCAATGAACAAAGGGTTTGTATGTTCTCTATATCCAACCTTATGTATTATTCTCACTGATCTTTTTTTTAACACGGTTAATGAATGAAGTGTACTTTTGTAGTTATTTCCCCATATTTCTGCACAATAACTCAGTGACAATCGTTGGTACTTCAACTTTAACTTAATATGGAGAATGTACAGAACAAAACTCTACTACCATCGCTCCACAGCCAACCCTGAACTTTTGGAAATTGATCATGACGTGGCCTATGGTACTGTACAGTGTCGCCAAGCCATTAATTAGGCTGAACTTGATGTCACAATGTGTCTCATTTAGGCGACACCGACTACTTTACAATGAGCTGGCCCAATTACTGTACTTTAACTCATCACATGGTTGAAAACATGGTTAATTAGGTAGTCTAGGAAAACTACAGTGCTGCACAGAATTTAACTGCTTAACTTTGAGAATAACATTGACGTTGTTGGGTTTTAAAGTGCAACTGCACTTATTTTGAAATTTTGCCTATCATTCAACATCATTATGAGAGACAGGAACACAGCTGATGATGTGGGTTCTTCCGAGGATGTTGTAGTCGTAGTCCTTTGATACATTTGTGATTTAGGGCTATATAAATAAACATTGATTGATGATGAAAAATGCTCAGAAGTAAATACAATAACACATTTATATGAAGTTTTTATCTTACTAAATGTATAATTTGCTAGTACCGTATTGTTGTAAATCAGATGATGATCTAAATTTGTGGTATTAAATGCCACATACAATTTTTCAAACAAAATGGCTCGTGCACAATAAATTTACTACCATTGGCTCTCATTTACAAAACCCAAAACCAGTGAAGTTGGCACGTTGTTTAATTCGTAAATAACAACAAAATACATTATTTGCCAATCCTTTTCAACTTATATTTAATTGAAAATACTGCCAAGACAAGATTTTTAATGTTTGTACTAAGAAACTTATTTTTTTGAAGGGGGGGGCCGTACCGCCGGTGCCGGGCGCGTGTCGCCGGCCGCGGGGAAGGCGGGCGAGGTGGGGTGTCTGTGCGGCGGGTGCGGTGGTGACCCTGGACGTGCGTTGGGCCCTTCTCGCGGATCACCTCAGCTACGGCTCCCGGTGGGGCCCTCTCGGGCCATGGGGCCCCGGACCCCGGCGAGGCGTCCCGCCGGGTGGCCTCGGCTGGCGCCTAGCAGCTGACTTAGAACTGGTGCGGACCAGGGGAATCCGACTGTTTAATTAAAACAAAGCATCGCGATGGCCCGCGACGGGTGTTGACTCGATGTGATTTCTGCCCAGTGCTCTGAATGTCAAAGTGAAGAAATTCATTGAAGCGCGGGTAAACGGCGGGAGTAACTATGACTCTCTTAAGGTAGCCAAATGCCTCGTCATCTAATTAGTGACGCGCATGAATGGATGAATGAGATTCGCACTGTCCCTACCCACTATCTAGCGAAACCACAGCCAAGGGAACGGGCTTGGCAGAATCAGCGGGGAAAGAAGACCCTGTTGAGCTTGACTCTAGTCTGCAACTGTGAAGAGACATGAGGGGTGTAGAATAAGTGGGAGGCCCCGTGTTGGGCTCCGGCCCCAGGGCGTCGCAAGTGAAATACCACTACCCTTAATGGGCAGTGAATTTAACGCACGTTACAAAGCTATCCAAGGAACCTGGGAAACCCTGTTACGAGCCCTGGCGGGTGCATGTTGGGCACAGCAATGGGCTCGCGTGTACGCGTGTTGGGAGGCGGACAGGTAATCCCGGCGTGAGCCCACTGCATGTGGGGCGACCCCTGTTACGAGTCCATAGTAGGCGCGGGCGCAACCATCCTAGTGGATCTGCGATACGCATACGGTGGATGTCGGACTGGTAAGCCTCGCTTGCGAAGTGCTCACAGCGAACATGGTGATGCCTATTACGGACCCGAACATGTGCGCGCACGACTGCCAATAGGCAGACCCGTGTTACGCGTGAGAGGGTGACGAGTAGGCAAAACCGGCGTGTGCCCACTGCAGAGGCAGGGCCTGGTTACGAGCCTTTAGTATGAGCGGGCGCGACTGCAATCAGCAGACCCGCGTTACACATACGGTGGGAGGCGGACCGGGGAACTCTCCTGCGACGCGCACACAGCAACCTAGGGGATTCCTGTCACGGGACCCTGACGAGTGTGAGCCTGGCTACTGACAAGTGGACTCAGGTTACGCCTGTTGGGAGTGACGGACAGGTGAAACCCTAGCTATAAGTCTTAACTACTGCCTGGCTTATAAAAAAGGGGAAGCCACACAGAGGGAGGGCTTGACCATGTCCTTAACCTCTGTGAAAATAATCTTTATTATTTTTAAGCAATTCACACTACAAATTGGTAGTGGCATAACCTGGAGGGTCTCCAGCAACAGTGAAATGTGGTGGGTTTACTTTCTCGCTTCGGTGCCGGCTCACTCATGAGAGCCGGACCTTAAGGGAACACAACTTAGGAGCGTCGGTGCCGGCTCATTCCCGGGAGCCGGGCCATGAAAGATCATTATGCAATTCTCCAAGGTTGAACCTGTGTTCGTCTGCTGAACCTGAAGCATGGACTTGAATCCCCCTCTCCAAAGTGGTTAACCGATCTCCGTCGCAGGCTGGAGCTTAGGACCCACTCGGAGTGGGGCCGGGAATATTGTCAAACAAACATTGGACCCGGTTCATTACAGGGGGGAGTAAGAGGACTTGCCAGGGGGTAATGAGAGTTTAATGACAGCAACACATTGCAAAAAAAGTTGAACCTTTTGATGATATCACGGACCGTAGATGGTGAAATCCCTAAATTCCTTGCAATAGCTCTTTTAAACTGTTGGACAATTTAATCACGCATTTGTTCACAAAGTGGTGACCCTCGCCCAATCCTTGTTGGTGAATGACTGAGCATTTCATGGAAGCTGATTTTATACCCAATCGTGGCACCCACCTGTTCCCAATTAGCCTGTTCACCTGTGGGATGTTCCAAATAAGTGTTTGATGAGCATTCTTCAACTTTCTCAAGTCTTTTTTGCCACTGGTGTCAGCTTTTTTGAAACATGTTGCAGGAATCAAATTCCAAATGAGCTAATATTTGCACAAAATAACAGTTTCGAACGTTATGTATTTTGTATTTGCAGTCTATTCAATTGAATATAAGTTTAAAAGGATTTGCAAGTCATTGTATTCTGTTTTTATTTACCATTTACACAACGTGCCAACTTCACTGGTTTTGAGTTTTGTAAATCATTTTGGTTTTGTCCTTAAAGCTTTCTGAATGAGAACAGCCTTAGAAGTATTTATCTTCAAATATAAAGCAGCACATTTTATAAATGTGACATGCTTCCAGTATTTTCTTGTTTTTAAAACACAATACATCCCCAAAGATGTTAGAATAAAGTAAAAAGGCTAACCCATCCATCCATCCATCCATTGTCTACCGCTTCTGCCATTCAGGGCTGCGGGGGGTCGCTGGAGCCTATCTCAGCTGCATTCAGGCGGAAGGCGGCTTACACCCTGGAAAAGTTGCCACCTCATCACAGGGCTAACACAAGACAGACAACATTCACACTCACATTCACACACTAGGGTCAATTTAGTGTTGCCAATCATTCTATCCCCAGGTGCATGTCTTTGGAAGTGGGAGGAAGCCGGAGTACCCGGAGGGAACCCACGCATTCACGGGGAGAACATGCAAACTCCACACAGAAAGATCCCGAGCCTGGGATTGAACCCAGGACAACTCAGGACCTTCGTATTGTGAGGCACATGCACTAACCCCTCTTCCACCGTGCTGCCAAGGCTAACACGTGTCAAACATATTTATTTTCCATGAGTCAAGTCAAGTCAGTGTCGTCATAGACGCCTACGGGTTCTAACCAATGGCTTGGCTTGGGGGCGGGGCCTCCTGGTTTTGAATTTTGCCGGAAAAGAGAGCGTGACACGGAGATTGAGCCAGTTGTACGAGAACGTTGCATTTTGTCAAATAAAGACAAACTAGGAATCCGTCTGAGCCGCCATGACTTGGGATGTTACAAAATTGACAGATGGCACAGCAGGGAGACAGTCCGGGTTGTTGACGTTACCAAATAATAACCTTATTATTTGGCGGGAAGCCGTGACTTTTGTTTTGTTTTAAAGAATTATTTACTAACAGCTGAACCGGTTGTAACCGGCCTAGCCGAACCAGCCAATTCTCGAACCAGGTATCCAGTCGCATCACTTTATCGTTATCAACCCTAGAACATGTGTAGCGTGTTCAACCATTCCTTTCTCGCTATGCCTCCAGTGATAATGCTACTTGGAATAACCTTAGTTTATTTTCTTCCGTGGTGGTAAGGATTAGTATCTTAGAAGTGGCTTCAAACTGTGCATAGACAACTCGTTTGTGTCAGCTCGCCTATGTCCTGGTGAGACATGCACCCTCGTGGATTTTTTGGTTGCATGAATTCACGTACAGACTTTTTGTGTGGAATGCAGCTGCAGTAACAAGCAGTAAAAAAAAAAGGTAAATATCGGCCCCCCTGTCAACATCGCATGGCGTAGCTTTTCAACCAAAGTTAACATTAGTGTCTTGTTGTTTTTACAGTGAATATGTCACGGGCTGGCATGGCTGCGGTAGTTGTGACTTGAAGACAAAGCAAGGCCAGCAACACTCGTGTCCTTCTAATAATTTTAATACAAACACTGCAGGCGCTACCAAAAACAGACCGGTTTCGAGAATGTCTTCATCCGTGTGCAATTTTCAACGGGGAGTGCTGCACTTAAATAGTCACAGCTGTGGTCAATCAATTGACATAATGAATAAAAAACAACTTCAAAAATGAAAGTGCACAAATAATAGACAAAATGGAAAATTGTCCAAAATAAATCAAAGGCTCAATACAGTATCGTAACAAAATAAAGCAATAAAATAAATAAATAAAGCAATTAAAAAAAACAATTAAACATGGTTTTAACTTTTAAAAAAAATGTTTGTTGCTTTATTTTCTTATAAAGTGTCCTTTAATTATAAACACAGGATGTGCAGTGAAGCAAACAGCAACACATGTCATGAACAAAACATTTCACCAAGGAAAAAATCATTGAGCCCTGACTGGAGGGCAAGGCAGGCATAAATAGCAGCCTTATTGGCAACTAAAACCAGGTGTGCCAAGCTGCCAATCAGGGACAGGTGAGGGAACATGCAGGAAGTGGAACCAAAATAATAGTGCTGACAGGAAATAAACACAAACTCAGGAAGCATCACAAGCTCTGAATGTGACAGATCGTCACATATTCTCTTATTTTAACACTTGTACAACAATTAAGAATGTGAAAAAGTGAGACAATGTCACATTTTAAAACATTGGAAAAATTCCATTCACACTTACAGTAAGGGTTTATGGTTGACAAAGCTTGACCCTGGAACAAATATTTCTTTCGTATTTTTCGGACCATAAGGCGGCGCACCATATTATAGGGCGCATTAATTAGTCATTATTATTTTCTTATAAATGTAAAACACTTCTTTGTGGTCTACATAACATGTGATGGTGGTTCTGTGGTCAAAATGTTGCATAGATTATGTTTTACAGATCATCTTCAAGTCACTTTCTGACAGTCTCTTCAGGATGCGCCATTTTGTGGGCAGTCTTATTTTATGTCGCTCACCTTCGGCAGTGTCTTCTCCCCGCCATCTTTGTTGTAGCGGTGTAACGTGCAAGGACGGGAATGGAAGAATTGTCAAAAGATGGAGCTAACTGTTTTAATGACATTCAGACTTTACTTCAATCAATAAAGTCAAAGTTAAAGTTAAAATACTACTGATAACGGAGCAGCATCTCCTCATCCAAAAACAACACCGGAAATGTGTCCTGTGAAAAATCTTCCGACCGGAACTCTCTAATAACTAAAGTTCCTTGGGTGAATAATGTAAACTCACTACACAGGTATGTTTTAGCGCTTTCATGGCGAGTTTACTGACAGATATAAATAAGAACTTTTCACTAGTTTATATAGAAATGGCAACAGCGGAGGATTAATGTCTCATAACAAGAAGATAGAGAAAAAGAAGAAGCTTACCAACAACGGCACGGACTGCAAAGGTGGACGTGCACAATTTTTCAGGATTTATGCAGATCCCAAGTACAGATCTGGTAACACAAGGTAAGAATGGTTGGTTTTTGCATGAGATTTTGAAACAAAACACCAGATAATATGTCTTACCTTATACACACACCATAATAATACTTGTATGTTTAATGTGCCGACAATTCATCAAGCGGTGCGGTTGAATTTGGCTGCAATCTGATTTTTATGTGCCGTGTGTAATGTTTTATATTTTCAACGGATCATATCAAATTTTGGTCTTGTCAACATGAGTCATACTACCATCGTATTGCAGTCTACACGTATCTCTTATGTGTAACCGCCACATCTGCTGGTCACACTTATAATTTCAGCATGTACCAAATAAAATTGCTTTGAGGTCGGTAAGCAAAACCAGAATTATTCCGTACATTAGGTGCACTGGGTTATAAGGCGCACTGTCGAGTTTTGAGGGAAAAAAAAGGATTTTAAGCCCTATAGTCCGGACATTACGGTAACTGTCTTAATTTTTACAAAAGTTAGTTTTACCACGTTGCATATTTCACCTTAAAATACTGTATAAGAGATAAATAAAATGTACACAATGTACTGAGAGACTGAAAGCTTGCCGGGGAAGTAATGGAAGGAATGCCGTAAAAAGTTAAATATGTGACCTTCGCACACAATTGATGGAGTGAAGGACAGTAGTGAAGTCTCTTCGTCTATAATGGCTCTCCGCAATCCATGCAAACCCTAAAGAGCATTTTTCGCCATTGTCCCATTAAATGTGATTTCAGTTATGCTCATAAAGTCCAGTTTGTGTTTGTCCGCCAACCACATTGCAATTATGGTATTGTAACTGCACATTCGTTAATGTCACGCGCTTACACTCTTAGAAGCAGTGGTGGGTGACACTGGACATATGGTGGAATTTGACCATACTAATAATAGTAATACACAAAATAATAATATAGAAAAGATAATCCATCACATTTTTCTTTAACTTTTGTTTGAATACTCCCTCTGAGTGTGCAGTTCACAGACAAATCAATATGTGCATCATGCTGCTCTTTGCTCGTCACGCATGCCAAAGGCAACGATCGAGCTCTGCATGTTTACATTTCACTAATCTGCTCTCATCTGCAACAACTACATGATGATATCAATAATAATAATAGTAATGCACGTACTGCATTATTTCAGTCACCTCTCCTGGTTCTTGTTTTTCTTATGCGTCCTGCACCATTAGCATACATAACCAGCTTGTTTGAGCGTGAAGTCTTGTTTATTTAAGTGGACATGAAACGCACTTAAACAATCTCATTCACAGATGAAAGTATTTAGCGTGGCAGCATATACACGCCACACTTTCAACCCACGTGGCCACATGTGAAGTGACTGCAAGGCTTTTTGACAGAAAAAGGACATGCGATGACAGCATGATTGTGGAGAGACTAAAATGTTACTTGTGTAACTGATTTGATATTTTATGCTCATATTTGAAGTTGTCTATTGGGCTGCTTGATTACAATATTTACTGATTTAGAACAAAAATATTTATGCTCCGATTGTGACATTATTTATCAAGGCGTAATCATCATCAACCATTTTTGCTCAGTAGCTTGGTATTCGCATTAGGAAAAATGTGAATTACAAGCTGTCCAACTCAGTGGCCTAGTGGGTAGAGTGTCCGCCCTGAGATCGGTAGGTCGTAAGTTTAAATCCCGGCTGAGTCATACCAAAGACTATAAAAATGGGACCCATCACCTCTCTGCTTGGCACTCAGCAGTAAGGGTTGGAATTGGGGGTTAAATCACCAAAAATGATTCCCCGGCGCGGCACCGCTGCTGCCCACTGCTCCCCTCACCTCCCAGGGGGTGATCAAGGGTGATAATGATCTTTAAGGTGTGTGTTTTATCGTCTTTGTCCTTTTCTCCCGCGCGCTGGGAAATGCACATTTTCAAAGTGTAGCGGATGGAGAAGTCAGGGAGAGGATACACGCCTGATTGTAAATTTTGCATATAAAGCCCCTAATAATGCTGAGAACACTTCATTAGGTACACTTGCTCTGCAGCATAACAACCAATCCATCATATTGCCTTTTATCATGTGCAAAACCCAGACCAGTGAAGTTGTCATGTTGTGTAAATGGTAAATAAAAACAGAATACAATAATTTGCAAATCCTTTTCAACTTATATTCAATTGAATGGACTGCAAAGACAAGATATTTAATGTTCGAACTAAGAAACTTTATTTATTTTTGCAAATAATGATTAACTTAGAATTTATTGGCAGCAACACATTGCAAAAAAGTTTGCAGGTGCATTTTTACCACTGTGTTGCTTGGCCTTTCCTTTTAACAACGCTTGGTAAACATTTGGGAACTGTGGAGACACATTTTTGAAGCTTCTCAGGTGGAACTATTTCCCATTTTTGCTTGATGTACAGCTTAAGTTGTTCAACAGTCCGGGGTCGCCTTCGTGGTATTTTACACTTCATAATGCGCCACACATTTTCAATGGGAAACCCGTCTGGACTACAGGCAGGCCAGACTAGTACCCGCACTCTTTTACTATGAAGCCATGCTGTTGTAACACATGGCTTGGCATTGTCTTGCTGAAATAAGCAGGGACGACAACATATGTTGCTCCAAAACCTGTCCGTACCTTTCAGCATTAATGATGCCTTCACAGATGTGTAAGTTACACATGCCTTAGACACTAATACACGCCCATACCATCACAGATGCTGGCTTTTGAACTTTGCGCCTATAACAGTCCGGATGTTTTTTTTTTCCTCTTGGTTCTGGAGGTCACGAGGTCCACAGTTTACAAAAACAATTTGAAATGTGGGCTCGTCAGACCACAGAACACTATTCCACTTTGCATCAGTCCATCTTAGATGAGCTCAGGCCCACCAAAGCCGGCAGCGTTTCTTGGTTTTGGTGATAAGCGGATTGGGCTTTGCATAGTAAAGTTTTAACTTGCACTTATAGATGTAGCAACAAACTGTAATTACTGACAGTGGTTTTCAGAACTGTTCCTGAGCCCATGTGGTGATTTCCTTTACACACTGATGTCGGTTTTTGATGCGGTACCACCTGAGCGATCGAAGGTCCGTAATATCATCGCTTATGTGCAGTGATTTCTCCAGATTCTCTTAAACTTTTGATGATATTACGCACCGTAGAAGGTGAAATCTCTAAATTGCTTGCAATAGCTCGTTGAGAAGTGTCATTCATAAACTGTTGGACAATTTTCCTATGTATTTGTTCACAAAGTGGAGACCCTCGCCCCATCCTTGTTGGTGAATGACTGAGCATTTCATGGAAGCTGCTTTAATACCTAATCATGGCACCCACTGTACCCAGTGAGCCTGTTTACCTGTGGATTTTCCAGATAAGTTTTTGAATGAGCATTCATCAACTTTCCTCAATCTTTTTTTGCCACTTGTGCCAGGCATCAAATTCCAAATGAGCTACTTTTTACAAAAAATAACAAAAGTTTACCAGTTTGACATTAAGTATATTGTCTTTGCAGTATATTCAATTGAAATATGTTGAAAAGGCATTTCAAATCATTGTATTCTGTTTTTATTTAGAATTTACACAACGTGCCAACTTCACTGGTTTTGGGTTTTGTAGTTTGGAGTAAAATATGCTAGCGAGCACACAAGTCGGAGTCTCTTCACTCATCGCACTGACGGACAGTACACTATCCAGAAAGTAGTCACTTTTTCCATGTTTTTGTTATGTTGCAGCTTTATTCCAAAATGGAATAAATCCATTGTTATCCTCAAAATTCCACACAATACCCAATAATGACAATGTGAATTTTTTTTTTTTTTTTACTATGAAATCACTCTACTTCAAAATGGTATATAAAATAGACGTATTACGTAAAGGTTATTTGTTGCATGCAGATTGTAGACAGGCACATCAAACAAACTACTTAAAGTTGTTGTCACTCAATGCAATTTTCCCCTCTGCAGGTGACATATGCAAAACAACATGACATTAGAGAGGCAGGCAACAACAATGCCTTTAAAATTCCAACCTTTTCCACGCATTGAATATTCTTCTAAATGCTGAGGACGTCAGTCAAAATGATTGATGTGCTGCGTGCCCGACGTGTAAGATGGACTGGCAGTGCTTATTGGCGATGACAGGGGACGTTCCTTTTAATTCTACCGAGTGCTTCGTCAAGAAGCTGTAAGGAATTTATAACAGATTCATTTCCCCCCACTATTTTTTTTTTTTTTTTAATGTCGTGGCCTGTCAATATGGGGAGTAATTCATATGGTACTGTTCAGGAAATCAGGTTGTCAACACATAACACAGAAGACTTATTCATAACTAAGATTGATGATTGTGTCATTTGGCAAAGTGGCAATACGCCTTCACTCAGCATAATAGTCATAGTAATATTCATAAACAGACAAACGTGAGTCTTACTGGGTTTTTTTATATGATAAGACAATGCGTTCAGCGGGACCAAATTGATGTTGTCAATTCTCAAATTGAACGGGAATTATTGGACAGACTAAAACAGGTGAGTAAAAATAAAAACCTTTAAGACCCCAAACTTACCAAAATTATATTACTTGCTTCTTTACATTATTTTTATGTGATACTACAAATTTGGATATCGATCCAATACCAAGTACTGTATTTTCTGGATTGTAAGGCGCACATTCGATGGACGGGTCTAATAAGGTCTATTAAAGGCGCATTAATGGGGCCATATTATTATTATTTATTTTTTTCCCTTGTGGTCTACATATTATTTGATGGTGGTTCTTTGGTCAAGATGTTGCATAGATTGTTTTACAGACCATCTTCAAGTTGCTTCAGGATGCGCCGTTTTGTGGGCGGTCTTATTTACGTGGCTCACCTTCCACAGTGTCTTTTCCCCGTCATCTTTGTTGTATCAGTGTAGCGTGCAAGGACGTGAGTGGAAGAAATGTCAAAAGATGGAGCTAACTGTTTTAATGACATTCAGACTTTACTTAAATCAATAACAGAGCAGCATCTTCTCATCTGGAAACAACAACGCTGTAAATGTGTCCCGTGAAAAAACGTCCAACCGGAACTCTCTAATAACTAAAGTTCCTTGGGTGAATTATGTAAACTCAATACACCGGTATGTTTCAGTGCTTTCATTGTGAGTTTACTGATGGATATACTGTAAGTAAGAACTTTACATTACTTTATGTAACAAATGGCAACAGCGGAGGAAGAATGTCCTATAACAGGAAGATGGAGAAAAAGAAAATGCTTATCAACTACGGTGTCCGCACGGACTACAGACGCGGATGTGCAAGTTTTCAGGACTTATGCACATCCCAAATACAGATCAGCAGGTAGAAGAAAGTAAAAAAAATTGCTTTTGTATAATATTGCGAAACAAAACGCCAGATAATATGTCTTACCTTATACACACACCATAATAATACTCGGATGTTAAAGCACAGTACAATCCATCAAGCGGTGCGGCTTCATAGCTTACCAAAGTCATACTAAAACATTTAAATAGATTTTTGAGAGCCGTGTGTAATATTCTATATTTTCAATGGAACATATAAAATGTTGGTGTTGTTTACTTGAGACCCAGCATATCTCTTATGCTTGACTGCTATCTAATGGTCACACTTATCATTACACCATGTACTGAATAAAATAGCTTTGGGGTGGGTAAGCTCAAACAAACGTATTCCTTACATTAGGCGTGCCGGGTTATAAGGCACATGGTTGATTTTGAGGAGAAAAAAAATGATTTTAAGTGCGCCCTATAGTTCGGAAAATACGGTATTAACAATTGAATGATCTTATTTCCTTTTATTACATACTATATAATAAAGTCAATAAAGCAAAATGACTATGCAAAAGCAAAAACAACTCTTGGCTCTTATGTCCAATACCAGTATTTTGGTAGCAGTACCAAAATGTATTTCAATACTTTTTATACTTTTCAAAATAAAAGCGGCCTACAAAAAAAATCATCATTGGATTTATTTTAACAGAACATCTACATTAAACATACATTTCTAATAGCAATCAAAGAACAATTTGGGCTTTAGATAATAGGTCAACATAGAATAGAATTGGCATACTAGACAACTTAGTAGTAAGTAAACAAACAAAGGCTCCTAATTTAGCTGCAGTAACATATTGTGTCATTTCCCATTCTATTGTATTGTCAAAATTATAAAGGACAAGCTGTATAAATTGATTATTAATCCACTCTTACTGTTAATATCTGCTTATTTTCTGTTTCAACATGTTCTATCTACACTTCTGTTAAAATGTAATGATCACTTCTTTTTCTGTTGTTTGATACTTTACATACGTTTTGGCTGTTACTACAAATTTGGGTATCAATCCAATACCAAGTAGTTACAGGATCCTATATTGTGAAGTATATTCATACAGCGTTTTTTGAATAGTAGACTTTTAAATTGCACATACAGATGTAGCGAAAAACTGTAGTTACTGACAGTGGTTTTTTGAAGTGTTCTTGAGCCCTTGTGGTGATATCCTTTACACACTGATGTCGCTCTTTGATGCAGTACCCTCTGAGGGATCAAAAGTCCGTAATATCATTGCTTACATGCAGTGATTTCTCCAGATTCTCTGAACCATTTGATGATATTATGGATTGTAGATGGTCCATCCATCCATTTTCTACCGCTTATACCCTTTTGGGGTCGCGGGGGGCCCTGGCGCCTATCTCAGCTACAATTCTTAAATTCCTTGCAATACCCAGTTGAGAAATGTATTCTTAAACTGTTGGCCAATTTGATCACGCATTCGTTCACAAAGTGGTGACCCTCGCCCCATCCTTGTTTGTGAATGACTAAACATTTTATGGAAGCTGCTTTAATACCCAATTTGCATGTTCACCTGTGGGATGTTCCAAATAAGTGTTTGACAAGCATCCCTCAACATTTTCATTTTTTTTGCCACTTGTGCCAGCTTTTTTGAAACATGCTGCAGGCATCAAATTCCAAATGAGTTAATATTTGCAAAAAAAAATACGCTTTCCAGTTCGACTATTAAATATCTTGTCTTTGCAGTGCATTGAATTGAATATAGGTTTGCTAATCATTGTATTCTGTTTTATGTATGATTTACTTAACGTGCCAACTTCACTGGTTTTGGGTTTTGTATTCAGTAAGAAAGAGTTAATTTGATGCCATGGAGGCGAGGATTAGAGTATAGCCACTGGCTCGCTAGTTACATGTCACCAACATGCATGACGATAGTATTTAAAGTTGATTGAGTTATTGTATGTGGTCTATTTCGCACAAGCCTAGTGTATACATGGAAATAAATGGGTTTCGGTTAACATCTGGTTTATTCATTGTGACCAGCCTGCAGCCAGTTTTATAACATTCAAGGAAATAAAACCCTGGCGGTCATCTTCAATGTGGCTGACATTAAGAAGAAAAGACCAGCTCCTATGTGGTGTCTGTTTCTTTTTGTCAGGACGCGAAAAAAAAAACCCAGGCGCCCTCCTCCCCCCGACTCACCCAAAGTGATCTCGCCTGAACGCTGACATCAAAACAAACAGACAGACAGGAAATAAGCTGTGGCACCGCATCAACAAACAGCTGTCAAGCGTCCCCGCGTTACATGACGGACTGGGCCACAGCAGAGTGTAAGTGGGAGGGGACACCGCTCTTGTTTTGAAAGGTGCAGGACGGACAGCTGTTCGATGCCAAATCAGATCAGGAGGCCTGGCAATAAATATTGTCGGGCCATAGAATTTGATGATCAATCCGGTAAAAATCAAATAGTCTACCTTTGTTATGTTTACACACCCCATAAATACATCTCATCGGACACTCCCCTTTACCGAGGTTCTGTAAACGTATCGCAGCTCCTAACAGTGGATTGTTCTCCGAGGGAAGTTAGCATTACTATTAGCATACTGGTTTGGGTCAAAATGTCCACTTTCGAGGTGATGTTTTTTTTACTTAAAATAAAATATAGTGATAGTAGTAAAGGTAAGGGCTTCACAGTTAGTGCGTCTGCCTCACAATACAAAGGTCCTGGGTAATCTGGGGTAAAATCCCGGGCTCGGGATCTTTCTGTGGGGAGTTTGCGTGTCCTCCCCATGAATGCGTGGGTTCCCTCCGGGTACTCCGGCTTCCTCCCTCTTCCAAAGACATGCACCTAGGGAAAGGTTGATTGGCAACACTAAATTGGCCCTAGTGTGTGAATGTGAGTGTGAATGTTGTCTATCTGTATTGGCCCTGTGATAAGGTGGCGACTTGTCCAGGGTGTACTCCGCCTTCCGCCCAATTGTAGCTGAGATAGGTACCGGCGCCCCCCGCGACCCCAAAGGGAATAAGCGGTAGAAGATGGATGGATGGATGGATATATATATATATATATATATATATATATATATATATATATATATATATATATATATATATATATACATATATATATATACACACACACAGTGGGGCAAGAAAGTATTTAGTCAGCCACCGATTGTGCAAGTTCTCCCACTTAAAATGATGACAGAGGTCTGTAATTTTCATCGTAGGTACACTTCAACTGTGAGAGACAGAATGAGAAAAAAAAAATCCAGGAATTCACATTGTTGGAATTTTAAAGAATTTATTTGTAAATTATGGTGGAAAATAAGTATTTGGTCAACCATTCAAAGCTCTCACTGATGGAAGGAGGTTTTGGCTCAAAATCTCAGGATACATGGCCCCATTCATTCTTTCCTTAACACGGATCCATCGTCCTGTCCCCTTTGCAGAAAAAACAGCCCCAAAGCATGATGTTTCCACCCCAATGCTTCACAGTAGGTATGGTGTTCTTGGGATGCAACTCAGTATTCTTCTTCCTCCAAAAACGACGAGTTCAGTTTATACCAAAATGGATACATGGATGATACAGCAGAGGATTGGGAGAATGTCATGTGGTCAGATGAAACCAAAATATAACTTTGTGGTATAAACTCTACTCGTCGTGTTTGGAGGGAGAAGAATACTGAGTTACATCCCAAGAACACCACACCTACTGTGAAGCATGGGGGTGGAAACATCATGCTTTGGGGCTGTTTTTCTGCTAAGGGGACAGGACGATTGATCCGTGTTAAGGAAAGAATGAATGGGGCCATGTATCGTGAGATTTTGAGACAAAACCTCCTTGTGTCATTAAATAATTGTATAATTATTTAATGATTCAATAATCCGTCAAAACTGTCAAACTACCTGTCACACTCAGCCATCAAAGTCAGGGGGCGGATTCCGACCCCTGATTGGTTACCGGTGTTCTGACAAATTGTGCTGCTTTGTTTAATACAGTTTTCCAATGCAACGGAACTATCATCATTGCAAATATTTTCTATGAAACAAAAATCAATTAGCTCTACAATTTACTGTGTTCTTTCGAAAACAAAAGGATAAAAAATAAGGATTTCTAAACAGTACGATCTCCGGTATAACGCATCGACGATTACAATTCTAATTGATTATTAGAAAAATGTTTTGTTTTGTTTCTGATTCGTCCCTTCATATTTCACAGCATTTTTTCAAATGTAAAAAAACTACAACAATATAAACTGTTGTGTCGCAGAGTGGACATCCTGAGTTTTGTCCAATGAAATAGAAGATCTGTCTTCCCAAAATGGTGTTGCCTTACTCACCATTATGTTGTACGTTAATAATTCAATTACTTTTTTGGTAAAGTAACGAGTAACTATAATAAATTACGTTTTATTAGTAATTTCCAAAACACTGCTATGTATGCCTAGTTTTTGTGCTGTTGTGTGCTTAGCTGTTGTGTAGCCTTTAGCCTACCATTTTACGTTTTATAAATTCATTAAACTGCAAAGACCAACCTTGCGTGCTTATTGGAAGACATGTTTTTGTTAACTGGCTGTCCATCTTTGCACACAAGTAAACACTCTGTAGGACTGCTTGTATCAGAACACACTTACAATATATCAGAGATTGTGCATGATGCAAAATAATATAATCCGATATACTGTATACTTGTTTTGTTTTTTCTGATATCGAACAGATATCCGATATCAATATCGGATCAGGATATCCCTATTCCTAATAATGTAACTGCCAAAAATCTCCAATACAAAAATAAACACAAGTAGAAACTTGTCCTAAACAAAACATGAGAAAAGTTACATTCTATGAGAAATAAAAATATTTTGATGCAAAAATAATGTAACAGACTTCAAATATGCATGTTGTCCATTATTATACATGTTGTGTATATAGTTTGTTATTAAGACACTGATTATTTACACTACAATTAATAAAATATGTTGTGTAGTTTGACACAACTGTTCCTTTTTGGCTTTTCTTGGATGGAAGCTGGACACTAATAGTCAAAGACCTTTTCATTCACTTTTACACCTGTGGATAATTAAGAGTCTTCCAATCAGGCTAACGTGCCTCATGCTTGCTTATTTGTTTGTTGAAGGAAGCCAGAGGACTCAGAAAAACCCCCAGCAAGCTTGACGAGAACATGTCAAGTACAAACAAAGAGGTTCAACTAGAGACTTAAACCTGGATCCGCTGACTATCTGCCAGATAAGAGACCACTACCATTATACGGTAGGACAGATAACATATTTTGTCCTTTTGTTAGGTCTACACCAGGTGTCGGCAACCCAAAACAATGAAAGAGCCATATTAGAACAAAAAACTAATCTGTCTGGAGTCGCAACAAATGAAAAGCCATATATAAGTCTTATAATGAAGGCAACACATGATGTAAGTGTCTATATTAGCTATAATACCTTACTATCAAAAGGACTATGTCGCAGGCTGAAGTAAATTTTTTTTACAGAAATGTTGAAATGTTATATTTATTCTACACATTTTTATAACATTAGAAACCTTTAGTAAATCAGAGGCTACCCAGAAGATGAGATAACTCCTGGAAATTACTGGCTTTCAATGGCCAAAAGTATAGATGTGTGTGTCCAAGTTAAAGGAAATGTCAGGCTGTCTTCTTTTAATAGATGTATTGCAATCTTTGGCAAGCTGGGTAATGTTTGCTGTGGTCTGGAACAACATGGCACACAAACAACTATCTGAAATGCAGCCAATATTACATACAGATAATGTGTCATGAGACATGCAAAACTAAATTAAATACACGGAGGACATAAGTAAAGGAAATTAAATGAGCTCAAATATACCTACAAACGAGGCATAATGGTGCAACATTTACATTCAACTAGCCTAAATAGCATGTTAGCATTGATTAACTAACACAAGGCAATAACACCAACACGGGTCACCTTTGTGCGTTCACGCACAGTATAAAACGTTGGGTGGACAAAATAAGACAAGAGTGGAAGATTTTAGATGTAAACAAACTATTGCGTCACAGTCCACACTATGGTGAGTTCAAGAACTGCCGAATTTAGTGGGGCAAACTAGGGCTGGGCGATATTGCCTTTTTATAGTATCGCGATATGGCCTAAAAATATCGCGATACTATAAAAAGGCAATATCGCCCATATACATATACAATATATATATATACAATATATATTATGATATTTTGCCTTGGCCTTGAGTGAACACTTGATACATATAATCACAGCAGTATGATGATTCTATGTGTATACATTAAAACATTCTTCTTCATACTGCATTCATATTTGCTACTTTTACACTTTCATGCAGAAAGGGAAATCACAACTACAAACCCCATTTCCATATGAGTTGGGAAATTGTGTTAGATGTAAATATAAACGAATACAATGATTTGCAAATAATTTTCAACCCATATTTAGTTGAATATGCTACAAAGACAACATATTTGATGTTCAAACTGATAAACATTTTTTTTTTTTTTGCAAAAAATCCTTAGCTTTAGAATTTGATGCCAGCAACACGTGACAAAGAAGTTGGGAAAGGTGGCAATAAATACTGATAAAGTTGAGGGATGCTCATCATTCACTTATGTGGAACATCCCACAGGTGTGCAGACTAATTGGGAACAGGTGGCTGCCATGATTGGGTATAAAAACAGCTTCCATGAAATGCTAAGTAATTCACAAACAAGGATTTGGAAGCAAATTGTCCAACAGTTTTAGAACTTTTCTCAATGTGCTATTGCACGGAATTTAGGGATTTTACCATCTACGGTCCGTAAAATCATCAAAAAGTTAAGAGAATCTGGAAAAATCACTGCACGTAAGCGATGATTTTACAGACTTTTGATCCCTCAGGCGGTACTGCATCAAAAACCGACATCCGTGTGTAAAGGATATCACCACATGGGCTCAGGAACACTTCATAAAACCACTGTCAGTAACTACATTTGGTCGCTGTAAGTGCAAGTTTAAACTCTACTTTGCAAAGCCAAACCCATTTATCAACAATATCCTGAAACGCCGCCCGCTATGCTGGGCCCGAGCTCACCTAAGATGGACTGATGCAAATTGGAAAGGTGTTCTGTGGTCTAACAAGTCCACATTTCAAATTATATTTGGAAACAGAGGACGTGGTGTCCTCTAGAACAAAGAGGAAAATAACCATTCAGATTGTTATAGGCGCAAAGTTCAAAAGCCAGCATCTCTGATGTTATGGGGGTGTATTAGTGCCAAAGGCATGGGTAACTTACACATCTGTGAAGGCACCATTAATGCTGAAAGGTCCATACAGGTTTTGGAGCAACATATGTTGTCATCCAAGCAACATTATCATGGACGCACCGGCTTATTTCAGCAAGACAAATGTTAAAACAGCGGGGCTTCGTAAAAAAAGAGTTCAGGTACTTTCCTGGCCCGCCTGCAGTCCAGACCTGTCTCCCATCGAAAATGTGTGGTGCATTATGAAGCGTAAAATACGACAGCAGAGACCCCGGACTGTTGAACGACTGAAGCTCTACATAAAACAAGAATGGGAAAGAATTCCACTTTAAAAGCTTCAACAATTAGTTTCCTTAGTTCCCAAATGTTTATTGAGTGTTGTTAAAAGAAAAGGTGATGTAACACAGTGGTGAACATTTAAGTGTCAAATAAAAATGAGCTGCATAACAGGAAATCAAATAGTATTCGTCCTTCACTATGTGGTATGTTACTACGATTATGAAATTCTCTTCATTCTCTAGCGAGTGACTTTTCAAATGGTGCTACATATTAGCAGTAATGCTACTTTTTATAGCAACGCTTTTCCCCCCCACACTTGACATATTACGGTTGTCTGTTCGACATATTCCACTTGAAGCCGAACCACCGCCAGACGATGGAAAGCCTGCTGTTTTTATTGGGAATTAAGTCTTCCTTCGTTTGTTACCAGATCCGCACCTTCAATCTCTCGTACGGCTACGTTAGCAGCTAACGTAGCCCAGTCTGCTACCTCTCTACTCTGTGAGGGCGGACACATATGTGACGTATGACGTGACAGGTTGAGACGTATGTAAGAATGTGCGCCTGCTTGTCTGTGAGAAGGAAAGACAGGCAAGAGTGAGAAGACCCTGAAGTGTACGCCCGCAGCTAAAAGCAACTGTATGAAAACGTATACTCGAATATTACGATATAGTCATTTTCTATATCGCACAGAGACAAACCCGTGATATATCGTATATACAGTGGGGCAAAAAAGTTTTTAGTCAGCCACCGATTGTGCAAGTTCTCCCTCTTAAAATGATGACAGAGGTCTGCAATTTTCATCAAAGGTGCACTTCAACTGTGAGAGACAGGATGTAAAAAAAAAATCCAGGAATTCACATTGTAGGACTTTTGAATAATTAATTTGTAAATTATGGTGGAAAGTAAGTATTTGGTCAACCATTCAAAGCTCTCACTGATGGAAGGAGGTTTTGGCTCAAAATCTCACGATACATGGCCTTATTCATTCTTTCCTTAACACGGATCAATCGTCCTGTCCCCTTAGCAGAAAAACAGCCCCAAAGCATGATGTTTCCACCCCCATGCTTCACAGTAGGTGAAGCATGACGAGTTGAGTTTATACCAAAAAGTTCTATTTTGGTTTCATCTGACCACATGAAATTCTCCCAATCCTCTGCTGTATCATCCATGTATCCATTTTGGTATAAACTCAGCTTGTCGTGTTTGGAGGAAGAATACTGAGTTGCATCCCAAGAACACCACACCTACTGTGATGCATGGGGTGGAAACATCATGCTTTGGGGCTGTTTTTCTCCTAAGGGGACATGACTATTGATCCGTGTTATGGAAAGAATGAATGGGGCCATGTATCGTGAGATTTTGAGCCAAACCTCCTTCCATCAGTGAGAGCTTTGAATGGTTGACGAAATACTTATTTTCCACCGTATTTCACAAATAAATTCTTTTAAATTCCTACAATGTGAATTCCTGGATTTTTTTTCCACATTCTGTCTCTCACAGTTGAAGTGTACTAATGATGAAAACTACAGACCTCCGTAATCATTTTAAGTGGGAGAACTTGCACAATCGGGGGCTGACTAAATACTTTTTTGCCCCACTGTATCGATATATCGCCCAGCCCTAGGACAAACCAGATGTTCATCAAATACTCTCATCAGTGAAGCATACACACAAACATATTAAACAGTGGGCTCTCTAACAATTGGGAAGGTTTGTGTCATGTTTGTCCTCAAACAAAAAGCATACGAAACCAAAAAAAGTATTTCCCCCCAAACTTTTTCCATTTTCAATCCTTCTTTGAAAAATGCTACAGAGAGCCACTAGGGCGGCGTTAAAGAGCCGCATGTGGCTGGAGAGCCGTGGGTTGTTGACCCCCGGTCTACACATACAATTTGTATTGCTTTTCATAAGAAAACATTGCAGACTATACGATGCTTACAGTATAGCCATAGCATAAATGGTCATTTCTAAACTTTTAAATGATAAATATATACATACATATGCACACTACACACATACATAGCCACACCGTTACCACAAGTGCTCATGGAAATGGTATCATGCAAAAAACAGCAGTACCTATCGAGGTTAACCAGAGGGTCCTTCATGCAGCGCCAGGCAGAGGAAGTTTTTTTTTTTTTATGTGCACATGAATAGGAGGTAATCACACGAAATTGCACTTGTAAAGGCTGTCACCAAATGTGCACGCCAACTGTCCCTCGACAATGTTGCCACGGTGATTGCTTCTTATCGCTATAATGATATTGCCGCGTATGCAATCATCCTGCCAGCCCCTTGTGTGTTTTGCATCACTTGCATATCTGCCGATCCTCGTATTGTGCAGCTTTTTCTTTGTTTTGCCAAGAAATAACCCCCCAAAAAACCCTTATTATTGATCACAGAGGAAGATAAGTGATGGTGATCTTCTTCTGCGTTATTACCAAAGCTGCTAATATAATATCTGGCGGTGGCGACACACGGAGCTGGAGGGGCACAAAAGGACACAGATTACTTCCTCTTTTAAGTCATTTGGGATTAGAAATACGTCTTCTTGCTCTCCGTCTTTATAGATCTTCTTGAAATTTGACAGCTTCACTCAATTGCCTTTGTCTTGATGTCTTATAAAGGGAACTACAGATCAGTATCTGAGAAGCAGATGCACACCATCGCCCCTGGAACATTCTATGCATGCATTTATCTTCTTGCCTGCACTGCCAGTCATGCGATCTTGTGATTTATCTTGTTAGTAGTAAAATATTTTCATATACGTTAAAGGAGACCTATTATGCAAAACCAACTTTTCTTATCTATTGGCACCTGATGCATCAAATTTCTACCACTTGTCTCTTTTGGGATTTCGAGGGGCTGTTTTTGTGTATCTGCATAAGTACCATAAATTTGAAATAAAATTACAGAGGCATGGCGGGGAGATTTATAGAACAAGCTTGCCTTCTTTCATACTTCTTACGAGGGTTGTCTATATATATATATATATATATATATATATATATATATATATATATATATATATATATATATATTGGTACCTGTACCAAATGTATGTATTTAGATTACATTATTGGCTTTATTTTAACAAAAAATGTTTGGGTACATTAAAGGCCTACTGAAATTAGATTTTCTTATCCAAACGGGGATAGCAGGTCCATTCTATGTGTCATACTTGATCATTTCGCGATATTGCCATATTTTTGCTGAAAGGATTTAGTAGAGAACATCGACGATAAAGTTTGCAACTTTTGCAACTCCTCACGTCCTCACATTTTTTATAATGGGAGCCTCCAGCAGCAAGAGCTATTTGGACCGAGAAAACAACAAAGCTTCACTTTTATCTTTAGTTTTTAGGCCAAAATGTGTTCGTTCTCCCATTTCTGTCTGCACTCTGTGTCTGCTTGTAAATACTCCGTGATTTTGCGCTGCCGAAAATGCTCCCCTGCTCGTAAAACCAGTAATGAAGCGCCGTCATGCCTATAAAAAATATGGCGAACCTGTACTTTTCAAACCTTATAGTACTGTTTTTGATTTGTTAGTACCCCGATACTATACTAATACCGTAAATCTCTACTTCTTACAAACGAGCCGTTAGGAATTTGCTCTATTATTTATGTTTTTCCCAGTCCATATATGGCAGAAATTTATCCAAAGTGCTTTGCACCAGTCGACCATTGTGGCATACTGGCTCGCACATGCACATGCATCCTCCGAGGTTGCCGTTTCTAATATGAAGTCGCGTTTAGTCCTAACTGATATGTTAGTAGACTCACTATGAAAGCGCTAAAAACTACAACATGGCTGGCGGTTGGAAAATGCAGTCGAAGTGGAGGCACGTAAACAAGACCGCCTACAAAAGGGCGTATTCCGAAGGGCTGGTCAGAAAGTCTTGAAAATAATCTTTGAAACATATGCAAAAGTTTGACCAAAGAACCATCCATCCATTTTTTACCAATTGTCCCTTTTATTACATGTTATGTAGACCACAAGGAAGTGTTTAAAATGTGGGAAAAAATCATAAAGTGACCACATGAAGTTTAATAGTAATGTTTTAAGCAGTGTTCCGAAAATTACTTTAAAAAAGTAGTTAATTATAGTTACTGGTAATTTTAATAAAAAAAAGTAATTGAATTACTAACGGAAAAACTCTTTAACAAATGTAATCAATTACTGGGGAAATATCCTTCAATTTTAATATCATGCATTTGAGAGATGCTTTTTAAGAGGCGGGGCCTGTTGCCTCGTGAGTTGTGACGTCATCAAGGGTTTCAAAAGAGCTTGTGTTGTTAGCTTTAGCAGATAGCAGTCTTCTACGCCAGCTTTTTTTTTCATCTTTCACCGTATTGTTACCTCTGCTCAGTGAAGAGATTGCATGTGCTTCAATGGCTGTCATCTTGTCAGCAAACGGGGTATATTTTGGATGGCATGTTTGTCACTTCAATCATTGATTTGTTCTTCAATATTCCCATCGTGTACGTGTGCGTATGTTGTTTTCTGCTGTGTCAGTGTGATGGTGCCTCTTCCTTTTTGATATCAAGTTCATTTTAGAGTGGAGCTGCTTGCGGCTTTCTGCATTGAACTTGGCTGCACTTGTGACGCTATCTTGTTGACATAAAACCACGGCATAAGTCGCGTGCCACGTTACATCCAGCTATCGCCAACAGTGTTGTAAGGGACCTAAAAGTAATTCAATTACTTTTTTCTAGTAAAAAGTAACGCCGTTATTATATAGCAACGTTATTACAAAAACTGGTTTTAAGTACCGTATTTTTCCGACTATAAGGCGCCCTTAAAATCCTTTCATTACCTCAAAAATCAACAGTGCGCCTCATAACCCAGTGCGCCTAATATACATCATAATTTTGGTTGTGCTTACCGACCTCAAAGCAATTTTATTTGGTACACGGTGTAATAAGTGTGACCAATAGATGGCAGTCATACATATGAGAAACATGTAGACTGCAAAATGATGCCAGTAAACTTTAAATGTTTCATTGAGATTATATAGAACATTACATGGCAGTCAAAAATCTCTCGATGTTTTTAGTATGACTTAGGTAAACTATGAAGCCACACCGCTTGATGGATTGTCGGCGCATTAAACATACGAGTATTATGGTGTGTGTATAAGGACTGCAAACTGGCATTTATTAGCAGACATATTACCTGCCGTTTTGTTTCACAATGATATGCAAAACAAACTTTTCTTACTTTCTGGTACCTACTGATGTGTAACTTTAGTTTTTAGAGGGTTCCGGTCAGACGTTTTTGCACGGGACACATTTCCAGCATTGAAGTTGCATTGAGCCATGGATGAGAAAATGCTGCTCCGTTATTGATTTAGTGAAGTGAAGAGAATTATATTTCTATAGCGCTTTTTCTCTAGTGACTCAAAGCGCGTTACATAGTGAAACCCAATATCAAATTTTTTCTACATTTAAACCAGTAGGGGTGGCACTGGGAGCAGGTGGGTAAAGTGTCTTGCCCAAAGACACAATGGCAGTGACTAGGATGGTGGAAGCGGGGATCGAACCTGCAACCCTCAAGTTGTTGGCACAGCCGCTCTACCAACCGAGCTATACCGCCCCATTTAAGTAAAGTCTTAATGTCATTTAAAGTCTTTTGACACTTTTTCCACTCCCATCCTTGCACGCTATACCGCTACAACAGAGATGAGGGGTAGAAGACACTGTCGAAAGTGAGCCATGTAGGTAAAACATCGGCAGTGCACCTTATTATCCGGTGCGTCCCATGATCTGAAAAATACGGTGACTGTTTGTTTTTAAATGTCATACAAGTGTAAAAACACAAACTACAACTAAATGAAGCTAAATTACAGCAAAACTACTAACCATTTGATTACTGTATGAAATTATAGGTTCTACAGTACTGTACATCAATTAAGTGTTTTGCTCATGCTATCCGGGGCTGAGTTTTTAGTTGGTTTATTATTTATAGCTGTTCCTGTTTTTCCTGAGATATGAATTAAAACCTGTGGTACTTGAATCTTGTGTCACCAGGCAGAATTGAAACTTTAAATCCCGCCACTCCCACTCTGCGCACCTGGCTGATCGTCTCTCCCTGACTCCTCCTCTTTGGAAGTGCACAAAATCACGCACGAGGGGTGTAGGTGCACACGCACAGGTTGTTGACAGTGTAAAGTTGCATCAAAGGATCCCCTAGTTTGTATTTTGTTGCAGACTATTGGTAACACACGTTTCCGCGCAAAAGGATACAGACAAATATAGGAACGTAGAATATTAGATTACCTATCAAGAAGGAAAACAGCCACTTGCGGGTCCAACTTAGTCCAAGACTGGCCCGCAATGCCAAATCTTGAATATGCCAGACCAGTACGTCTTGGCTCTTCTTTGTTTGCATTTTTAGTAGGGCTGGGCAACGATTAAAAATTTTAATCGAAGTTAATCGCACTATTTCTCTGATTAATCGCGATTAACTGCATTGTATACGCAAAGCCCAATAATGAATTCAAAAGTAGTGTGCAGTACACCTTTATTGGAATATTCTCCCACATGAACAAAAGCGCCAAAACATTTGTTGTGCAAACACAATTCAAATTAGTACTTGTTAAACAGTAGCAGTTAAATAGCATATTTTATGAAAATCAACTCAAAAAATGTAAATACAAACATTTAAGCTTATTGCCACTGCCAGGGTATTTAAGTTATCCTGTTTGTTATGGAAAATAAATATAATCTACATACAAATCTCTGAACCACAATCATAACATCCGAACAGGCAATTTCTGAGGTAACAGCAGTAAAAAAATTTTTATCAGGGATCTTATGTTTAAAAAACCTATATTATAGGTAGTGGGCTGTTTTAGGGAATTTTTGATTAAATTATCCGTAGTATCAATATTAATAATGTTGTGTTTATTATGCGTAGTGCACTTAAAACAATCATGACCATATCTAGGAATTGATATGATGGGAATTTTCCGATTGTTTGCTTGGTGCTTTGATAAACTGAACGCATCATATACCTGGTACTATATTGTGATGTTATGAGCCAGTGAAAAAAAGAACTACCCTACCCAGCATGCAACAGGAGTGACGAGCATGCGTGGTAGCCCGGTATAGGTTGTGTCGCCATGACGGCATCTTGTATGTTGTGATATGCACGCTCTGAAAGCAAACGTTAAGAACTCAGCTAACACTCCTCGTCTGCATTATTCATAAATAGACAGACAACACATATACTCCGCTGCTTCACAGGCCGCTGGATGTAGCCGGCAAAGTATTCCCATGCTAGCTAGCCGGTCTAGCAAGCACGCGTCATTCAGTCCAAAACGGCCCAATCTATCCACATCCAGAATTGTCTGGCGGTCGTAAGTGATCCCGGAGTGACCACGCTGTAAGACAGCCATGAAATTTGCAGAATTGTCCGGTATTTTTGCCAAATGTTCCATCTTTACCAACAGCCCCTCCACGCCGAAGCCCGTCCGGGCGCCGCCATCTTTATAAGAAAAGGCGTTAACAAAATAAAAGCATGTAAACATACGCAAATGCGCGATAAAATAATTGTCGGCGTTAATAGATTGATGAGTTAACTCGTAATTAACGCATTAATTTGCCCACCCCTAATTTTTAGACATACAGCGTCTTTCTTTTCTTCCTCTGATTTCTTCTTATGTTTTTAGCAGTACGTACTCTAAAGGCAAGCGCAGGTACTCCGATCTTTCCAGGTGAATGTTCGGCAACCATAATTTACTGAAAACGAGTTCACACCGTGCACGCGCTTCACTGTATGTTGTGTCAGCCAATGACGAAGCGCCTTTGTAAGCTCTGCTTACCCCTCCTTTCTCTAAAAGTATTGTGGTTGAATATGGAGGGATTGACTGCCAGAAAGACAAATTAATTTGTCTTCTGGGGTGTTATTTATTGAAATAGTTAATTATAAGGCACATTTAGCATGCATGCGGGCAATATTTTTCAGAAATGATTACTGTTAGGATATACTGTATGACACCAATTAGATTTGTTTTAGTTAAATAATAAGACTTAGGCACCCTAGCTTTAAGATACCATAGCACAGTCATACAGTTATACAGAATAATTAGCAAAAAAATTACAATTAATTGTACAATAACTGTCAATCTTCAAAAGAAAATTGTATAATATACACACATATACCAAATACAAGTAATGTTTTACAAAATCCATTACATCATCCTTCAATTGCTATTTTTGCATCGTATTTTTAGAATATTTTTGAAAAATCTCACGTACCCCTTGGCATACCTTCAAGTACCCCCATTTGAGAACCACTGCTTTAACCCATTCCATAAAACAAATATGTTAACAATAGTAAGCAATATAGAATATGGAGTGATTTTTGTCCAGTATGTGACAAATACAATGCCACCGTGAAGGGGTTAGTGCGTCTGCCTCACAATACGAAGTTCCTGCAGTCCTGGGTTCAAATCCAGGCTCGGGATCTTTCTGTGTGGAGTTTGCATGTTCTCCCCGTGAACGCGTGGGTTCCCTCCGGGTACTCCGGCTTCCTCCCACTTCCAAAGACATGCACCTGGGGATAGGTTGATTGGCAACACTAAATTGGCCCTAGTGTGTGAATGTGAGTGTGAATGTTGTCTATCTGTGTTGGCCCTGCGATGAGGTAGCGACTTGTCCAGGGTGTACCCCGCCTTCCGCCCGATTGTAGCTGAGATAGGCGCCAGCCCCCCCCCCCCCCGCGACCCCAAAAAGGGAATAAGCGGTAGGAAATGGATGGATGGATTCTAAAAATAGCAACAATTCAAAAGTCTCTTATAAAATACATTTATTGAATAATACTGCAACAAAATAAGAATGTAAGTTCATAAACTGTGAAAAGAAATGCAACAAATATTAAGTGTTGATAACTAGATTTTTTGTGGACATGTTCCATAAATATTGATATTAAAGATTTCTTTTTGTGAAGAAATGTTTAGAATTAAGTTCATAAATCCAGATTGATCGCTATTACAATCCCCAAAGAGGGCACTTTAAGTTGATTACTTCTATATGTAGAAATCCTTTTTACAATTGAATCATTTGTTTATTTTTCAACAAGCTTTTAGTAATTTTTATAACTTTTTTTCCCATATAGTTTAAGAAAGACCACTACAAATGAGCAATATTTTGCACTGTTATACAATTTAATAAATCAGAAACTGATGACATGGTGCTGTATTTTACTTCTTTATCTCTTTTTTTCAACCAAAAATGCTATGTTCTGATTAGAGGGTACTTGAATTAAAACAATGTTCACAGGGGGTACATCTGTTAAGGCGAAGACGGGTGGAAGGAGACGGCACAACAGTGGAAGTCCAACTCAATATTTATTGAGTAATTCATGATTACGTGGGATGTGTATGCTACTATGTGTTTGAGTGAACTATGTGCTGGAATTAACATATGGAAATACCGTAAACAATGTTGTCGTGCGTGTTGGATGGTGGCGTCCAAAATCAGAGGGAGAAGGCAAAAGCAATCCGGTGTCCGAGCGTGGTCGTGGGGCAGGAGAGAGCGTCCAAAGTCCAGGTAATGAGTCAGGGATCCAGGAGAGCAAATCAGGGTTCCAGAGAGGATGGCAGCAGGAAATGGAGACAGGGGCTGTGGAAGGAAGGAGAGACGAAGGAGATCACAAACAAGGCAGGAGGAAAACGAGCACAGGAATAAATCGCTGGTGAGAGTCAGATACGTGAGGCTTACTGCAAGCAATAGCAACGTTCCAACGACGAGGGTTCAGCGGCGGGAATCTTTATCCTGTCGTCCGTAATCACTGCCAGGTGTCTTGATTGGTGATCGTCTCCAGCTGTGTGTGTGAGCGGTCCGCGCTGCGCGCGAGGGGGCGTGTCTGGGTGTGGCGCGTGTGGACGCACTCAGAGTGGAGCCGCCGAGTGCTCCCGCAGATGAAGGCAGGGAAGACTGAGCGTGTGTCATAAGATCATTGAAAAAAGGTTGAGAACCACTGGGTTAAAGCAAGGAAGTCAAACAATGTACTAATGCAATCTACTTTAAGAACTTGTTCAAACTACAAGTTTTTGAAAAAAAAGTATAATGATGAATAATATTGATAAGCATCTTGAACTTTTTGGAAAATAAGATATTCATTTCAATTGGAAACCATAACTGACCTAAATATTAAGAGATCTGTTGTTTACTCATTGATGTGAATTGTGTTAACAAAATGAGACAGACAGGAAGTGAACAAATGTTCTAGCTTATGCTTAAAAAATGGGCAAAATGCGTAAGTATTAAATATAGTCAAGGATTCTGTGGTTTATCCGTTATACAGTGCGTTAGGTTAGGAATAAACACATTGGCTATATCATCCCTACAAGCCTGTTTCGTAGGTTTCCCTGCTCGTCAGGGGATTTTTATTCCCTTTATTTTTATTTATAAAAATCCCATGACGAGCTTGGAAACCTGCGAAATAGGCTTGTAGGGATGATACAGCCTCTGTGTTTTTTCCTGACCTAACGTAAATATTAAATATGTTATAAATGTGCCTGTTACTACATTGCATATATACTTACAGCATTTATAGAAAACCTTAATGTAGGTGTTTGGATGTTTTTTGAAGGGTTTTTATAGGCAGTGTGGATCGACTCCTGTAGGCTCCATTGCTTGCATTTATTTAATATAGGCAAAATTCCCCAAAAAGTGCAGTTCCCCTTTATATTATTTATTGTGTACTGTCTCAATTGTACTGTACTGTCCTGTTCGGAATAGTTGCCACCAAAATGTTGTTGTAAGAATACACAGACAATAAAAATCTTTGAATCTTTTTCTTAGGTAGGTAGGTATGTAGGTTGGTCTTGTCATTGCACAAGTTCAACAAAACTTTGTTTTTAGCACAAACCCGTTAAAGATTAGACAAACAAACTGTTTACAGGGTTACAGAACAGGAACACTGATAGGTCACCACAAGGCGCACCATGAAAGATGGGAAACAAGTAAAACCCTGGGGAAGGATGTGAAAAAAAAATACAATCTAGACTGTACTCCTTTGGGGGCCCAGTCTGGAGTGGGGAAAAAAACTCCATAGCAAAACACATATACATACTACAACATACATCTCCAGATATTTAGCAACAGAGGGAAGGGAGTGCGGGTCATGGTGGTAGGCCGCAGTTCTCAGGCGCTGACCATCCTTCCATCACCCCTATTAGGCGAGAGGAATCGGAGTCTTGGTTTTTGTAATTCCATAGAACCCTCACCTAGGACCTGTTTGTCTTGGGAGACCCTTCAAGGGGGCATGGAAGTCCACGAAAAACATAGCTCCTAGGATCATTGGGACACGCAAACTCCTCTACCACGATAAGGTGGCAGCTCAGAGAGGAGCCGAGTGTCACGCGACTAGGATGAGAACCAGCACCTCCAAGTCCGAGTCCATGGTTCTCGCCCGGAAAAGGGTGGAGTGCCATTTCAGGGTTAGGAAAGGAGACCCTGCCCTAAAGTGGAGGAGTTCAAGCACCTCAGAGTCTTGTTCACGAGTGAGGGAAGAGTGGATGTGAGATCGACAGGCGGATCGGTGCGGCGTCTTCAGTAATGCGGACGCTGTATCGATCCGATGTGGTAAAGGAGCAGAGCCGGAGGGCAAAGCTCTCAATTTACCGATCGATCTACGTTCCCATCCTCACCTATGGTCATGAGCTTTGTGTTATAACCGAAAGGGCAAGACCACGGGTACATGCGGCCGAAATTAGTTTCCTCCACCGGGTGGCGGGGCTCTCCCTCAGAGATAGGTTGAGAAGCTCTGTCATTTGGGAGGAGCTCAAAATAAAGCCGCTGCTCCTCCACATCCAGAGGTGGTTCTTGCATCTGGTCGGGATGCCACCCGAACGCCTCCCTAGAGAGGTGTTCAGGTCACGTCCGACCGGTAGGAGGCCACAGGAAAGACCCAGGACTTGTTGGGAACACTATGTCTCCCGGCTGGCCTGGGAATGCCTCGACAAAGTGGCTGGGGAGAGGAAAGTCTTGGCTTCCCTCTGCTTAGACTGCTGCCCCCGCGACCCAACCTCGGATAAGTGGAAGAACCTGGATGGATGGTTGGGTTAAAAAAGTATGATTTCCAGCACAGATAGAACCGCTCGTAAGAAAACAATAATCTCACCCATTCCAGGCCACTAGCCCAAGTTTATGTAAAGCAATGTTTTTCAATTAAGTTGTTGGATATGGATAAATAACTTTTTAAACTTTAGACTGCGATGTGTGGGGCTTTCGGTGTCAGTTGGCATTTTACAGGCAAATAAAGACTAAGGCGCACTTAAAATCCTTTCATTTTCTCAATTTAACAGTGCACCTTTTAACCTTGTGCGCCTAATGTACAGAATAATTCTGGTTGTGCTTACCGACTTCAAAGCAATTTTATTTGATACATGTTGTAATCATAAGTGTGACCAGTAGATGGCAGTCATACAAAAGAAATACGTGTAGACTGACAGTAAACATCACCAAAACTTTAAATGTTCCATTCAGAATATAAATGTCATGATCAGTGGTCTGGATCATGTATTTGTTATGTTCTGTTAGTTTTAGACTCCTTTAGTTCCTGTTTTTGTACACCCTTGTTTGTTACCATGGTTACTTATTATTTCCACCTATCTCTGATTAGTGTTCACCCGTTCACCTGCTTCCCGAGCACTAATCAGATGCATTATTTAGGCTTGCCTTTGCCAGTCAGTCGGCCTGGCGTCATTGTTTGCTACATGCACCTTTTGCGTGAGTTTTGTCTTGTCTCTAGTTCATGCTAAGTGTTAGCTTCTATGTTTCCTGCGCTAAGTTTTTGCCTTAGCTTCCCGTGTTTTAGGCACGCTTGCCTTTGTTGTTTGCCTGCATTTTGTAAGTTGGATGATTTAGGAGGAATAAACCATATCATACCTCATGCTTTGGTCCGGAGTTGTCCCGCTGCATCCCGGGAGAACGACCCCGCAGTAAGATGCGACCCACACGTGACAAAAGAACGTTGCACACAGCACTCAAAAATCTGTCAATGTTTTAGTATGACTTTGAAGCTGCACCGCTTGATGGATTGTCGGCCCATTACTGCTAGCGTAGTCAGATACAAGTATTACTATGGTGTGTGTATAAGGACCGCAAAATGGCACCCATTAGCTGACATATTATCTGGTGTTTTGTTTCACAATATTATGCAAAACCATCTATTCATATCTTCTGGTACTTTCTGATGTGTATTTGAGACCTGCATAAGTCCTGAAAATTTGTGCACGTAGTCTGTGGCGATGCTATACTCGATAAGTTTCTTCTTTTTCACTATATTCTTGTTATGGGACATTTATCCTCTGCTGTTGCCAATTCTAATACAAAACCCGTTTCTATATGAGTTGGGAAATTGTGTTGGTTGTAAATAAAAACGGAATACAATCACTTGCAAATCCTTTACAACCCATATTCAATTGAATGCACTACAAAGACAAGATATTTGATGTTCAAACTCATAAACTTTATTTATTTTTTTTTGCAAATAATAATTAACTTACAATTTCATGGCTGCAACACGTGCCAAAGTAGTTGGGAAAGGACATGTTCACCACTGTGTTAACAACACTCAATAAACCTTTGGGAACTAAGGAGACACATTTTTGAAGCTCTTCAGGTGGAATTCTTTCCATTCTGGTTTTATGTACAGCTTAAGTGGTTCAACAGTCAGGGATCTCCGATGTGGTATTTTAGGCTTCATAATTCGGACAGCGTGGCGCACTGGGAGAGTGGCCGTGCGCTACCCGAGGTTCCCTGGTTTAATCCCCACCTAGTACCAACCTCGTCACGTCTGTTGTGTCCTGAGCAAGACACCCTTGCTCCTTATGGGAGCTGGTTAGCGCCTTACATGGCAGCTCCCTCCATCAGTGTGTGAGTGTGTGTGTGAATGGGTAAATGGTGAAGTAGTGTCAAAGCGCTTGGAGTACCTTGAAGGTAGAAAAGCGCTATACAAGTACAACCCATTTAGCATTTATTTATTATAATGCGCCACACATTTTCCATGGGAGACAGGTCTGGACTGCAGGCAAGCCAGTCTAGTACCCGCACTTTTTTACTATGAAGCTACGCTGTTGTAACAAGTGACTTGGCATTGTCTTGCTGAAATAAGCAGGGGCGTCCATGATAACGTTGCTTGGATGGCAACATATGTTGCTCCAAAACCTGTATGTATCTTTTAGCATTAATGGTGCCTTCACAGATGTGTAAGTTACCCATGCCTTGGGTACTAATGCACCCCCATACCATCACAGATGCTGGCGTTTCAACTTTGCACCTAGAACAGTCCTGATGGTTGTTTTCCTCTTTGGTCCGGAGGACACGACGTTCACCGTTTCCAAAAATCAATTTGAAATGTGGACTCGTTAGACCACAGGACACTTTTCCACTTTGCATCAGTCCATCTTAGCTGAGCTCAGGCCCAGCGAAGTGGGCGGCGTTTCTGGGTGTCGTTGATAAATGGCTTTGGCTTTGCATAGTAGTTTTAACTTGCACTTACAGATGTAACGACAAACTGTAGTTACTGACAGTGGTTTTCTGAAGTGTCCCTGAGCCCATGTGGTGATATCCTTCGGTTTTTGATGCAGTACCGCCTAAGGGATCAAAGGTCTGTTATATCATCGCTTACGTGCAGTGATTTCTCCAGATCCTCTGAACCTTTTGATGGTATTACGGACCGTAGATTGTGAAATTCCTAAATTTCTTGCAATAGCCCGCTGAGAAATGTTGTTTTTAAACTGTTTGACTATTTGCTCATGCATTTGTTCACAAAGTGGTTACTGTTTTCCCAATACTTGCTTCTGAATGACTGAGCATTTAGCGGAAGCTGCTTTTATACCCAATCATGGCACCCACCTGTTCCCAATTAGCCTGCGCACCTGTGGGATGTTCCAAATAAGTGTTTGATGAGCGTTCCTCAACTTTATCAGTATTTATTGCCACCTTTCCCAACGTCTTTGTCACGTGTTGTTGGCATCAAATTCTAAAGTTAATGATTATTTTTAAAAAATATATGTTTATCAGTTTGAACATCGAATATGTTGTCCTTGTAGCTTATTCAACTGAATATGGGTTGAAAATTATTTGCAAATCATTGTATTCCGTTTATATCTACATCTAACACAATTTCCAAACTCATATGGAAACGGGGTTTGTATAAAGTAATGTAAAGTTTTAACTTATACCTCGCTATGGAAGCGCTAAAAACTACCAGTGTAGTGAGTTTACATAATTCAACTTTAGTTATTAGAGAGTTCCGGTCGGACGGTTTTTCACAGGACATATTATCGGCGTTGTTGCACTGGTGAGCCAAGGATGAGAAGATGCAGCTCCGTTCTTGATTGAAGTAAAGTCTGAAATTCTTTAAAACAGTTAGCTCCATCTTTTGACACTTCCACTTCCGTCCTTGCATGCTACACCGCTACAACAAAGATGACGGGAAGAAGACGCTGCCGTAGGTGTGCTATGTAAATAAGAGATTATTAAAAAAAACGGCACATCTTTAAGTGACTGTCAGAAGAAGATAGTCTGTAAAACATAATATTTGCAATATTTTGACCAAAAAACACTATTACATGCTATGTAGACCACAAGGAAGTGTTTTACATTTAGAATAAAAATCATAATATGACCCCTTTAATGTACCTTATAATCCGGTGCACCTTTTGTATAAAAGAAGGCTCATCGGCAATGTGTCTTGTATTCCGGTGCACCCTATGGTCCGGAAAATACAGTAATTGGTTGGTCGGTTTTATTTATTTTGGAGTACAGTATATTCACATCTACACATTTAGACATATCCGATAAAGGAGTAGAAAAAGCAAAGCTTATTAAATCGTACCTAGCTCCATATCATAGCAATCGAGGAAATTCCTAAATTGTTAATGAGAACCACAAATAGGCAATTTGAAGAGGGCTCATAATACTAATACCGCTCTAATTATTCTCCCGGTGCTCAGCGGGCTGATATGACTTGATCTTCACCAGAAACACGGGGGTTCAGAAAGAGTAGAGGGAAAAAAAGGGAACCCTTCAGGGGATATGGACTTTAACAAGCTCGACAGCCTTTGAGTTGCCTGGAGACTGTGGCAGGGTTAGAAAGCATTAAGGAAGGAAATGAAGCCCCCCTAAATACAGAAAAATGGAAGAGGCTGCAAAGATTGGGACTAAGCTGTGGGTGGTAGAGATGTGGAGGCTTTAAGGGTTGCTGAGGATAAATGAAGGACCTTGAAGAAACAGTAAGATTTTGGGATCAATACAGTTGGCAATCCTCAATGACGCAGTGACATTTAGATAAAGCCCATTTAATGTCGTATGCAGACTTAAATTGTTAGCAAACAAATCCCAGTAAGACACTTTAGAGGCTCCCAAATGACATTTCCAAGCGCGAACCATTTTCTTTCTTAATTACAGAGTAAATCACAGATGGGTCTTGGAATTTGTGGTGTCAATCAGAGTTAATAGGTGTTTTTCGGTAACTAATCTCTTCCCCAAGCTTCTGTTCAATGTCCTCATTGAAGTTCCTTTTCCAAAAACTACAAAATGTGATCGTTGTGGTGATGGGATTGTGGGATTCTTTATTGCCCTGCAGGTCCTTTTTTTTTTTATAACATGGCAAGCTCCCTATCTGCTTCCTTCTTCTTCTGATAATATGTGCTTTAAGCCCTTAGTTAGAAAGTCAAATCCTCCTATGCTTCTTTTTAATCTTACTTTGCTGTACTTTTTCCTGGGTTGGCAAAAAGCTGAGAACCAGTTTTTACTACTTTCTGTTTGTTTAGGCTGTACCTATCTATCTGACCATCCACCCAGTCCTTGATCTGATTGTTGAGTTGGCAAACTAAGTCACAAGAGTTAGCCAAAGTGCTCATGTTTCTGCAATTTGTGGCTAAAATCAAGTTACAGATGATAATCTGATTATGGTTATTAGGGTCTTATTTGATGTTAGGTACACGTTTACAGTGTTTGAATTGCAGTTTCTCTTTCAGACAACTGTCATAATTAGATTTATTCTGGAAAATTACCTATGAGATAGTTTATGAAAGCTTTCTCTGCAATATTCGACCGCTGTAATATTAGAACTAAAGTGTCCGTGTAAAAAGGTAGCTACTGCTTTATCGCCGCATTTTCCAAATTACACTCACAAAGGCTGCTTGAGATTCTTTGTTTTCCTTTTTGTGTGTCGCATTCTCCTTTTGTCAGTTTATATTTTCTAAAATGGTCAACCTGTATTGCTTGAAAGGTCAACTTTAATGACCACTTACTGCTTAACTCAGTGGCCTTGTGGTTAGAGCGAGTCATACCAATGACTATAAAAATGGGACCCATTACCTCCCTGCTTGGCACTCAGTATCAAGGGTTGGAATTGGGGGTTAAATCACCAAATGATTCCCAGGCGCGGCCACCGCTGCTGCTCACTGCTCCCCTGTGGGGATGGGTCATATGCAAAGAATAATTTCACCACACCTATTGTGTGTGTGAGACAATCATTAGCACTTTAAGCTTTTGACTTTAACGAGTCCTGTCTTTAGAGTACTTGTTTTTGTCTGGTCTTTTGGGAGAATTAGCAAATGATAACCAAAGCCTAGTTAATTTATTTGGTATTGAGGTACCCTGTTATTTAATTCTCTGTTCAGCTGAGAAGATACAATTGGCGCTATGTGAAAATGTGTTAATTCATGACAAAACAGAAATGACAGGTGTTTGAAAGGCTTGTTTTATTGGAGAAAAAGTTTTGCTCATTTTTACAAGTACTTTTTTTAAAGGTTCTTTACTTTGATGGAAAAACGTCCTTTGTCATACTCCAATAAACATGTCCAACTTCTGGACAATTCATTTTGGAGAACAGTTGTGCACCTGACAAATGGTCATTTAATGGTCTGCAGAAGTTACACAGTGGTTCAAGCTGATTTAGAAAGTTTTATCTTCAGGTACAGAAATAACTGAAAAAGAGGATAAGACTTAAGACTTTACAATTGAAGTGATTACTACAACACAAGTATGGTGGTACCTCAATTTTAGAGTGTCCTGATTTAAGAATATTTTGAGACAAGAGCTTTCTCTCTCTCAGCTAATTGTTATGCTTGCAGTTAGAAACAAATGAACATACATAATGTATTTGTAAACGCTCTGAAATGGGAAAGGGGGTTGGATTAAATAAGTATTCCTTCTTCTTACTCCTTTTCGGACATGATGTGAAGAGAAATTATATGAAAGTGTGTGATGTACTATAATTAAGTGTGTTCAAAAAAAGAAAAATTATGTGGGAAGGACAGGGCTGAGAAAGTGTTGCCAACTTGCGAAACCAATTTCTGCGTATCATTGCGAGCCTGCACCATACTGAAGCAGAATGAGTATGATCCGAGCCAAGAATATTAAAATAATATCTAATTGGTGGACATTTATCCATGAAAGTATGGAAAAGCTGATTATAGCGTTTGACCGGGAATCAACAGGAAGGAGATCCCGTAGAAGTCCACTCTCCTTGGTAATAGAATAATACACAAAGCGTGCTACTATGAACCTAACAACCCATTATTCATAAGTTGTAATGTGTTAACATTTTTAGATAGTGTTTTTAAAAACAATATAAATTGTGTTTCAAGTAAAGAACAATGGCCTCCCAGCTTGTATTCTTAGGTTATTTAAATTAAGAGGAGAAAACTATAATTTACGGGGCTAGTGATTTTTGAAATATGTAAAGTAAGAACAAATAATGGAAACTAATGGAAAATAAAATATAGAAATGATTACTTTCTACCCATTGATTTTTGGAACGTTGATGTTCCAGGAAATCTAATTTGAATTTTCAGTGAATTTATAGGATAGGCAAATATAAGCCGTGGCTTCAGCCTATTACTTTTTGTGTATGTGTATAATTGTGAATATGTATAATCTGCTCTGTTAAATTGATCACACAAAATGATTGATTATATGACCGAATTAAACTCATTTCACTCATACATGCTAGGGGTGTAACGGTACATGTATTTGTATTGAACCATTTCGTACGGGGGTTTCGGTTCGGCACGGGGGTGTACAGAACGAGTTTCTAAGCTAAAGTCTTAACAAGCTGCTTTGCTTCTTCTGCCTCTGTCTCAGCACCCAGCATTGTCCCACCCACACAACCATCTGATTGGTTACATACAAAGCAATAACAGCCAATTAGCAGTGCATATTCAGAGCGGTAACAGCCAATCAGCAGTTCTTATTCAGAGCGCATGTAGTAAATGCTTCAGCGTCGAGCAGATAGGTGTTTAGCAGGTGAGCATACGGCAGGGTTCTCTCCCCAAATTATAAAAAAAACACCTCCCAGTCAACTACTAGTACATCACTATGAGCCCGTTGACCTTCTAGAAACTTACACTGCAGCTCAGCTCGCTCGCAGTCCTGGCTTAAGGTGAAAGCTAATTAGCTTTTAGCGTAACGTTAGCTCATTTTGCTCTGTGTGTGTGTGTGTGTGTGTGTGTATGTGTGTGTGTGTGTGTGTGTGTGTGTGTGTGTGTGTGTGCGCGCGCATTTGTGTTAGGGGCAGCAAAGCCCTGTCTTTCTGTTATAGTCTCTCGATTCTCTCCTATTGCTATTGTACTATTTTTTCAGCAATAGTTACATGAATCATTAGTAATGTAGCAGTCTAGTTTTGAATTGCATGGTCCCTGCTATCACATGTTGACAAAAATATCACATTTACATAATAAAAAATAAGGCTTCCCAAATGCTGTAATAAATTAAACATGATGAATTGACTTGAAACTGTTTAATGTTGCACTTTTGATATATAGAAGAAAAGTTTTGTCATTGTATTTAATCTGAGCAACAATTTGAAGCAGTTTATTGTGGATTAACGTGGGCAGAATTATTATAGTGTTCCCAATGTTAAAAGGATAAAGCCATTGTTTAGAAATTTGGTACATAAATAACCAAAAAATGTGTATTTTGTTGAACCGAACCGTGACCTCTAAACTGAGGTATGTACCGAACCGAAATTTTTGTGTACCATTACACCCCTAATGAATGCTGTACATTATTGTTACATTACTTCATAAAACTACTGTAGACATGAGTAGTACATTCTTTTGTATTGTTTTTCATACAATATTTCTTATCTTAAAGTTTTTTTCTTTTCATAAAGCATGTTAAAATTGTGCTGTTTTGGGGGTGCATGCACAAATTTCAATGGAAAAGGTCGATTTGTTAAGAGCTCCAGCATAGAACCAATTTAGGTTGTAAATTGAAGTACGACTGTACAAGAAAGCCCCAATTTCATGGTGGTTTTCTGAATACCCTCCCCAACAACCTAACTTGGGATTCTGATAACAAAACAAATTTCATGTTAGAGCAACAATCTCAATGCAAGACTTTAAGCCACTCATCGTGGTGGTGCTTACAGTCCTCGACCTGCAGCTTTCTAAATACCAACCTGTCTTTGTGCTGTCACTCCACAAGCTCCGACTGCAGAATATCAATCAATCAGGCCGTCACATGCTCTGCCATCTTTTTTCTCTTCTCTCACTACGGCAATCAACTGATTCTGCTCCATCCTCTTACGCTGCTCACCCACAGACACCTGTGCTGAAATGTCAACCAAATTAGCCGCTGAGAATGCCTGCGAGCGTCCTAAAAAAACAACACTACAGAAAAAATGCTTGGTAGGCATTGCGTTAAATCACTCGACAAAACTGGTACGTTTCTAGACTCAAACCAAGTTGACCAACAACTAAAGACCAAAAGGATACACCCATATCACTTTTATGTCTATGTAGTGTTTACTCACTTGAGGCAATAAATCAGGGGTCCCCAAACTTTTTGACTCGGGGGGCCGCATTGTATATACAGTATATATATATATATGTGTATATATATGTATATATATATATATATATATATATATATATATATATATATATATATGTATATAATGTATTTATTTATCAACATGCATACACTAGTCTTCAAAACGTTAAACACCATGTGGCTACAATAATATATGTATGTATGTATGTATATATTTCTCGCGCACTAATTGACTGAAAGATCGCGCACTTGCGGCTAATGATGTCACATTGTCGATGAGAAAATGCATTTTTTGACAATATGATTTGCCTAGGAGACCCCGAGAGTGACAAGAGAAAAATGGATTGGAAAGGACAGATTTAAAAAAAAAAAAAAATAAAAAATAAAATTAAATGATTTATTTTTTTTAACTTGTGACTTCCCGCGGGCCGAATTTTGGACGCTGGTGGGCCGTATCCATCCCGCGGGCCGTAGTTTGTGGATCCCTGCATTAAATTATAAACTTAAAAAAATATTAAATGATCTGTTATATATGTACCATATTTTTCGGACTATAAGGCGCACTTAAAATCCTTTCATTTTCTCAAAAATCGACAGTGCGCCTTAAGTACGGAATAATTCTGGTTGTGCTTTCCGACCTCAAAGCAATTTTATTTGGTACATAGTGTAATGATAAATGTGACCAAGAGATGGTAGTCACACGTAAGAGATACGTGTAGACTACAATATGACGCCAGTAAACAACACCAAAACTTTAAATGTTCCAGAACATTACACACGGTACTCAAAAATCTGTCAAAATCTTTTAGTATGACTGTGACGGACTTCCAGCCATCCGTGCGTGGTTTGCTCTGACACTTGACACAAGACGCCTCATAGCAGGTTTGATTCTGATTTATTGTTTCAATACTCATCATCTCTTCTTGCCTTTCTGTCGTGCCACTTTTCAGTCCGCGGGCTCTTCCTGCTTGTTGTCGCGGTACACCTTTCGGTGCCCGTTGGTTGCGTCTGGTGTGGGCCTCGTTCGTCTCGCTCATGGTCAGTCTTCTCAGGTGGTTCCTTGTACTACTTCTGCTGAATGCCCCGCCTCCTGGCCTCCATCTTCGTCAGGACCGCTGCTCCTCTCAGCTCGCTGTCGGCTCGTCTGGTGCGTCTCTCCACAATGACTTTGAAGCCGCACCGCTTGATGGCTTGTCTGCCCATTACAGTCACCATAGTCGGAGTTACCGTGTTTCCTTGATTAGCCGCCGGGCATGTAATAAGCGCTTACCTTGAATTGCGGCCGGGCAATACTCACTCCCCATATTGATGAGCGCACGCTTACTTACTTAAATTTGTGACTTTAGGAGTGACCCTTCTCCTGCTGTCATCTCAAGATGATGGAGGAGTTTTAGTTTTTAAAGTGTGTAAACCAGGGGTCTTGTTCCACAGCCACACAGATCACTCTAATGGTTGCGATACAAAACAACTTCAACACTCACACCAACACGCGCCACACTTTGTAAACCCACATTAAACGATGACAAAAACACTTCTGGAGAACATACGCCCTGCAACACACTACAAACGCAACACAACACCTACCCACAATGCAATGCATCCACGACTCCCAGCTACACCGTCTAATAACCCGCTGGCACCAAACCCTGCCCCCTTCTCCCACTCCCCTCCGTGCGTTGGTTGAGGTGGTCGGGGTTGGGGACACGTGTATAATAGCCAGCATCACGGATACACGGCATTATGGGTAATCCCTATGCTGCGTTTAGAATGTGCCACAGAGCCAATGCTCTCCAGAAATGTGCTTGGTGAGGGTTCACAGAGTGTGGCGCACACTAGTAAGAGCCCCAAAGCCGTCCACATCACAAACATCAGTGTAAAAGGTATGGCTGTTGACCAAGTATGCATTGCAATCTCTCATAAGTAGCAGCGAAATGCATACGTCCGGCCGGCACGCAGACAGCATTGTGTAAAAGTGAGCACAATGACATGCTGTAGAGCAGTGGTCCCCAACCACCGGGCCGCAGACGCAGAATTTTTATTTTATTATTATTTTTTTTTAATCACACTCAGTTTTTTACTGCATGCCATTGGTAAGCGCAGGGGTGAGAAGAGGTTTTGAAATTATTAGCGCCTACTTTAACCGCATGCTTTGAATAAGCGCAGGAGGGAGATGAGGTTTTAAATTAATTAGCGCCCCGGCGGCTATTCAAGGAAATACGGTACAAGTATTATGATAATAATAATAATAATAATAATGGATTAGATTTATATCGCGCTTTTCTATTGTTATATACTCAAAGCACTCACAGAGAAGTGGGAACCCATCATTCATTCACACCTGGTGGTGGTAAGCTACATCTGTAGCCACAGCTGCCCTGGGGTAGACTGACGGAAGAGTGGCTGCCAGTTTGCGCCTACGGCCCCTCCGACCACCACCAATCATTCAGTCATCATTCCTTCACCGGTGTGAGCGGCACCGGGGGCAAAGGGTGAAGTGTCCTGCCCAAGGACACAACGGCAGCGACTTTGATGTCCATAGGTTGGAAGCGAACCTGCAACCCTCAGGTTATTATAATCCATGGTGTGTGTGTAAAAGGATTGCAAAATGGCAGTCATTAGCAGACATATTATCTGGCGTTTTGTTTCACAATATTATGCAAAAGCAACGTTTCTTACCTTCTGGTACCTGCTGATGTGTATTTGAGATCTGCATAAGTCCTGAAAATTTGTGCACGTCTGCCACTGTAGTCAGTGCCAACACCGTAATCGATAAGCTTCTTCTTTTTCTCTATCTTCTTGTTATGGGACATTCATCATCTGCTGTTGCCATTTCTAATATAAAGTAACATAAAGTTCTAACTTATATCTCGCTATGGAAACGCTAAAAACTACCAATGTAGTGAGTTTACATAATTCATCCATGGAATTTTTGTCATTAAGAGAGTTGTGGTCGGATGTTGTTTTCACGGGACACATTTCCGACGTTGTTGGACTAGTGAGCCACGGATGAGGAGATGCTGCTCCGTTATTAATTGAAGTAAAGTCTGAATGTCATTAAAACAGTTAGCTCCACCTTTTGACACTTCTTCCACTCCCGTCCTTGCACGCTACACCGCTACAACAAAGATGACGGGGAGAAGACATTGTAGAAGGTGAGCAACGTAAATAAGACCGCCCACAAAACAGCATCCTGAAGCGACTGTCAGAAAGCGACGTGAAAGTTTGTCAGTAAAACATAATCCATGCAACATTTTGACCAAAGAACCACCATTACATGTTATGTAGACCACCACCATGGTATGTTTTAAATTTAGAAACTAATCATAATATGATTCCTTTAATGTGCCTTATAATCCGGTGCGCCCTATGGTCCAGAAAATACAGTAATAAGGTACTTAGACAACACATTGCAGTACATAAGTCACCTTCTCAAAGGCCTTGTTGACATGGTTGAACATGTTTAATCAGCAGTTTGTGTCGTAAAAAATATGTAGTTCTGTGCTTACCTTAGACAAATGGGGCCTCTTTACACACATCCTGTAACTTTGGCGCTGGAAGCTGCCATTTTAGACCTTGCCACGATTTTCTCTGTCGTAAAAAAACACATTTCCCAAGGCATTTGTTCCCCTGCCATAAAGTGTCTCGCTATATCTGTGGGATGTTCCAGACAAACATCGGTTTGTGCCACAGGAGTTCCCAACAGTGACAGCAGTTCTGCATAAAGATCACAGCTGCTATCATGGCTCAGCGCAGTCTAAACTATGCACAAGAGGATAAGCTATGTGATGCTACTTTTGACGCTGGGCTCTGCATTACTTTACCATCAACGCTGTCTAGCCCAGGCCTGGGCAATTATTTTGATTCGGGGACCAAATTTAGAGAAAAAAATGTGTCTGGGGGGCAGTAAGTCAATTTTTAGGAACACTAATACAAACCCCGTTTCCATATGAGATGGGAAATTGTGTTAGATGTAAATATAAACGGAATACAATGATTTGCAAATCATTTTCAACCCATATTCAGTTGAATATGCTTCAAAGACAACATATTTGATGTTCAAACTGATAAATACAATGATTTGCAAATCATTTTCAACCCATATTCAGTTGAATGCACTACAAAGAGAAGATAGTTGATGTTCAAACTCAAAAACTTTATTTGTTTTGCAAATAATATTTAACTAAGAATTTCATGGCTGCAACATGGGCCAAAGTAGTTGGGAAAGGGCATGTTTACCACTGTGTTACATCACCTTTTCTTTTAACAACACTCAATAAACGTTTGGGAACTGAGGAAACTAATTGTTGACGCTTTGAAAGTGGAATTCTTTCTCATTCTTTTTTTATGTAGAGCTTTAGTCGTTCAACACTCCGGGGTCTCCGCTGTCGTGTTTTACGCTTCCTAATACGCCACACATTTACGATGGGGGACAGGTCTGGACTGCAGGCGGGCCAGGAAAGTACCCGCACTCTTTTTTTATGAAGCCACGCTGTTGTAACACGTGGCTTGGCATTGTCTTGCTGAAATAAGCAGGGGCGTCCATGATAATGTTGCTTGGATGACAACATATGTTGCTCCAAAACCTGTATGGATCATTTATCATTAATGGTGCCTTCACAGATGTGCAAGTTACCCATGCATTGGGCACTAATACACCCCCATACCATCACAGATGCTGGCTTTTGAACTTTGCGCTGATAACAATCCGGATGGTTATTTTGCTCTTTGTTCCGGAAGACACCACGTCCACAGTTTACAAACATAATTTGAAATGTGGACTCGTCAGACCACAGAACACTTTTCCACTTTGCATCAGTCCATCTTAGATGAGCTCGGGCCCAGCGAAGCTAGCGACGTTCCTTGGTGTTCTTGATAAATGGGTTTTGCTTTGCATAGCAGAGTTATAACTTGCACTTACAGATGTAGCAACCAACTGTAGTTACTTACAGTGGTTTTATGAAGTGTTCCTGATATCCTTTACACACTGAGGTTGGTTTTTGATGCAGTACCGCCTGACGGATCAAAGGTCCGTAATATCATCGCTTACGTGCAGTGATTTCTCCAGATTCTTTGAACCTTTTGATGATTTTACGGACCGTAGATGGTAAAATCCTTAAATTCCTTGCAATAGCTCATTAAGAAATGTTGTTCTAAAACTGTCTGACAATTTGCTTACACATTGGTGAACCTCGCCCCATCCTTGTTTGTGAATTACTTAGCGTTTCATGGAAGCTGCTTTTATACCCAATCATGGTACCCAACTGTTCCCAATTAGCCTGCACACCTGTGGTATGTTCCAAATAAGTGTTTGATGAGCATTTCTCAAATTTATCAGTATTTATTGCCACCTTTCCCAACTTCTTTGTCACGTGTTGCTGGCATCAAATTCTAAAGTTATTGATTATTTGCAAAAAAAATTTTTTTTCAGTTTGAACATCAAATATGTTGTCTTTGTAGCATATTCAACTGAATATGGGTTGAAAAGGATTTGCAAATCATTGTATTCCGTTGATATTTACATCCAACACAATTTCCCAACTCATATGGAAACAGGGTTTGTACAGAAAAGAGATGGTAGATCAACTGGTCTAAAAGGCTGCTGGGTCCGGTGCAGGGGGGTGGCTGATGTTGTGACTAGTGGTAGCGGGCACTCGTGGTGGTTGTCGGGGCTGACGGACCAGCTGGCTTCATACTTGTTTATTGTCGTGTTGATTTGATTGTCGGGTTTGGGCCTGGGGTGCCCTTGCGCCCTGCTGCACCGCCCTTGCGCGCGCGGTTTCACACCGTTGTCTGTGCCGGGTTTGTGGGGGGTTGTCCCTGGGTGGCGTGGGTACGCGGCCGGACCTGTGGGGCTTGGGGGTTTGGCTAGTTCTCAGTGGACAGTGGATGCCTGGACTTCATTGCTGTCCCTCCGACATGTGTATGAATTTGTTGTCGTATAGATCTTTGTGCGTGTGTGCGTGTGTATGTGTGTATGGATGGATGCAAATGTGTGTATGTCAGTATATTGGTGTGCATGTATGGTTACAAGTATGTGTGTGCTCATAGATGTGTATATGTATGTGCGTATGTGCATGTGTGGGTATGTATACATATGTATGTATGTGTATGCGTGTATATGTATGTATATATTTATGTATGTTAATATTTATGTTTTTATGTATGTATACACGTGTATGTATGTGTGTATGTTTGTGCATATATAAGTGTATGTATATCAATCAATCAATCAATCAATGTTTACTTATATAGCCCTAAATCACTAGTGTCTCAAAGGGCTGCACAAACCACCACGACATCCTCGGTAGGCCCACATAAGGGCAAGGAAAACTCACACCCAGTGGGACATCGGTGACAATAATGACCCAGTGGGACGTCAGTGACAATGATGACTATGAGAACCTTAGAGAGGAGGAAAGCAATGGATGTCGAGCGGATCTAACATGATACTGTGAAAGTTCAATCCACAATGGATACAACACAGTCGCGAGAGTCCAGTCCAAAGAGGATCCAAGACACAGCAGCGAGAGTCCCGTTCACAGCGGAGCCAGCAGGAAACCATCCCAAGCGTAGGCGGACCAGCAGCGCAGAGATGTCCCCAGCCGATACACAGGCGAGCAGTACATGGCCACCGGATCGGAGCGGACCCCCTCCACACAGGAGAGTGGGACATAGAAGAAAAAGAAAAGAAACGGCAGATCAACTGGTCTAAAAAGGGAGTCTATTTAAAGGCTAGAGTATACAAATGAGTTTTAAGGTGAGACTTAAATGCTTCTACTGAGGTGGCATCGCGAACTGTTACCGGGAGGGTATTCCAGAGTACTGGAGCCCGAACGGAAAATGCTCTATAGCCCGCAGACTTTTTTTGGGCTTTGGGAATCACTAATAAGCCGGAGTCCTTTGAACGCAGATTTCTTGCCGGGACATATGGTGCAATACAATCGGCAAGATAGGCTGGAGCTAGACCGTGTAGTATTTTATACGTAAGTAGTAAAACCTTAAAGTCACATCTTAAGTGCACAGGAAGCCAGTGCAGGTGAGCCAGTACAGGCGTAATGTGATCAAACTTTCTTGTTCTTGTCAAAAGTCTAGCAGCCGCATTTTGTACCAACTGTAATCTTTTAATGCTAGACATGGGGAGACCCGAAAATAATACGTTACAGTAGTCGAGGCGAGACGTAACAAACGCATGGATAATGATCTCAGCATCTTTAGTGGACAGAATGGAGCGAATTTTAGCGATGTTACGGAGATGAAAGAAGGCCGTTTTAGTAACGCTTTTAATGTGTGCCTCAAAGGAGAGAGTTGGGTCGAAGATAATACCCAGATTCTTTACCGTGTCGCCTTGTTTAATTGTTTGGTTGTCAAATGTTAGAGTTGTATTATTAAATAGAGTTCGGTGTCTAGCAGGACCGATAATCAGCATTTCCGTTTTTTTGGCGTTGAGTTGCAAAAAGTTAGCGGACATCCATTGTTTAATTTCATTAAGACACGCCTCCAGCTGACTACAATCCGGCGTGTTGGTCAGCTTTAGGGGCATGTAGAGTTGGGTGTCATCAGCATAACAGTGAAAGCTAATACCGTATTTGCGTATGATGTCACCTAGCGGCAGCATGTAGATGCTGAAGAGTTCAGGGCCAAGGACCGAACCCTATGTGTGTATCTGTGTGTATGAATGTGTATGTGTGTATATATGTATATGTGTATGTATATATATAGCTATATATATACATATATATATATATATATATATATATATATATAAATGTACATATATATATATATATATATATATATATATATATATATATATATATATAGCTATATATATATATATATATATATATATATATATATATATATATATAGCTATATAAAATGTATGCCGGTATCTGAATGTATGAATACATACATACACACGCGTGTGTGTATGTATATATGCAGATGTATGTAGTTGTATATGTATGTGTGTGTGTATGTACATGTGTATGTATATATATGTATATATGTGTATGTATATTTCTGGGGATATGCTCTGGGCATGCTGGTCAATCGGGGTCGGCGCTTCAGGCGACTGCATGTCCGGGCTGCATGTCTGGGGCCCCTGGGTCCCGCCGTCCATCCCTTCCAGGTATCCTTCTTGGTTGGGGCCGGCTGGGTCTAGTCCCCTCATCCATTGTGGTAGCCTGGTGCAGCAGGGTATTCCGAGTTGCTGCGAGTCGGCCAGCTGCTGGGGTAGTGTTGTTGTGTGTCAGCCTGTCTGATCTTATTTAATTTTTTTTTTTGGTGTATATATGTATGCGGAGGTATGTGTGTATATGTATGTATGTATGTATGTATGTATATATGTGTATGTGTGCATGTATGTATATATATGTGTATATGTGTGTATGTATGTATGTATATATGTGTATGTGTGCATGTATGTATATATATGTGTATATGTGTGTATGTATGTGTATGTATATATGTGTATGTATGCATATGTATGTATGTGTGTGTGTATGTGTGTATGTATGTGTATATATACATATATGTATATGTGTGTGTATTTATGTGTGTATATGTGTATGTATGTATGTCTATGTATGTGTGTATTTGTATGTATATGTGTGTGTATGTATATGTATATATATATATATATATGTATGTAAGTGTATATATATATGTATGTATATATATATATATAATTTAAATTATTATTATTATAATTTTTTTTTTTGTTTGTTTCGTTTTGTTTTATTTTAATTTTTTTTTTCTCTTTTCTCCCCTCCCTCAGGGGGGGACTTCGACAGGCCGGTTGCTGGTTGTTCCATCTCCATCGTTGGGGTCCCTGCGGGTGGGGTGGTTGGTCCCCGCGGCCCTGCGCTGGGTGGTCCTGTGGCGGCCGGCTCGGGTGGGGTGGCCTGGTGTGGGCCGCACCGTGCTCTCCGGGGGTGGGGGTGGGGTCGGGGGGGCCCGGGTGCTGGTGGGGCGGGGGCGGTCTTCCCGTCCGGCTGCGGAGAGTCTCTGGGTTCCTCCGGGCGGGGCGTCCCGTCTTTCTGCCCGTGTGGGGGGTTCTCTCTCGCTGGGTTGGGGTCTGGCCGTCCGCTGCTTCTCTCGTGCCCTGTCCTCTGCCGGGCGCGTCTGTCTGCGGCCTGCTGCCGGCTCTTCCGGGCGGCCCGATGGGCCGGGCTCTGGGGTTCCCGCCGCTGGCCGGCCTGGCTGTGTGGGGCGGGTGGTCCCTGGTTCCCTGGGCGGCACACCTGCTGTTTGGGTTGGGCTCTCTGGGCTGGGCTCTCTGGGCGGCTGGGTCCGCACTCTGGCTCCCACGCACACTAGGGGTCAAATATGCTTTCCTCCTCTCTAAGGTTCTCATAGTCATCATTGTCACCGACGTCCCACTGGGTCATTATTGTCACCGATGTCCCACTGGGTGTGAGTTTTCCTTGCCCTTATGTGGGCCTACCGAGGATGTCGTGGTGGTTTGTGCAGCCCTTTGAGACACTAGTGATTTAGGGCTATATAAGTAAACATTGATTGATTGATTGATTGAAATATATTGTACATACAAACACACATATATACTAACACAACACACACCGTTACTCATACATTCAAACGTCCATACATTGGTACCTACGCTCCCACATACATACACAAATACATTACATACCTACATACTCCAAGTCCGTCCATCCACGCGCACATTCACGGTACAAACATACATATACTGTACATATACATTCACTGTACAAACAAACATACATATACTGTACGTATACATTTACTGTACAAACATTCATATACACATTGTGTTCATATACAAGTACATATACTTACATACACTCATGCACATAATCATGTTTCATCAAACATATATCAACGCTTTTGCCCTAGGGTAAACTGGGTAACACAAGGCATATTGACAGAGCTTAAACCATTGTTACTATAACAATCTACAAGATTAATATAGGTTGCCTCTCTCTCTTCCCTTTCATCTTTCGGTATTCCTTCTTTTTTTATTTTTTATTTTTTTCATTTATTTATTTATTTTTTTATTATCTTTCTAGCTATCATTATGTATACGTATCGTTGCATTTGAACAACTTTATTGTTGATAATAGAGGTAAACTATTGGTTTTGTTCTTGATCAATAGCGCTTTTTCTATTGGTATTTGTATTGCTCCAGTTTTAGTGTAAAAATGCTCATTGTCATTACTATATTATTTATTTCACTAACTGCTTATTTGCTATAACTTTTACGATCATATTTGTACATATTATGTATGTGCTGGTGTTATTCTATTGTTGTTGTTGTTATTGTTGTATTTGCTGTTGTTGTTTTTGTCTCTCTGTCTAATCCCCCACTTATCCCCACATTTTCCCCCTCTGTCTTCCTTTTTTTCCTTTTTCTATCCCCTCCGGCCCGGCTGCACCAAATGATAATATAAATACATTTAATAAAGTCACATTCAAATAAGACAACAAGAGAAGTATCTTACACTTCTCTTTTGTAAAGTAAACCTGAACAGCCGATATGGGCATCTACATCAACTATATGATATTTCCTGAGAAGCTGGACAGGACAAAAAAAAGGGGGGGGGGGGGGGTCTATTTACATGCTAGGGTTTACAAATGGATTTTTTGATTTTTATTTTTTTTTACTGAATGAGACACCCAGAATTTACATGAAATAAAGAATGTGGGATTTAAATAGGGCAGCACGGTGGAAGAGGGGTCAATGCGTCTGCCTTACAATACGAAGGTCCTGAGTTCAATCCCAGGCTCGGGATCTTCCTGTGTGGAGTTTGCATGTTGTCCCCGTGACTGCGTGGATTCCCTCCGGGTACTCCGGCTTCCTCCCACCTCCAAAGACATGCACCTGGGGATAGGTTGATTGGCAACACTAAATTGGCCCTAGTGTGTTAATGTGAGTGTGAATGTTGTCTGTCAATCTGTGTTGGCCCTTCGATGAGGTGGCAACTTGTCCAGGGTGTACCCTGCATTCCACGCCCAATTGTAGCTGAGATAGGCTCCAGCGACCCCGAAGGGAATAAGCGGTAGGAAATGGATGGATGGATTGATTTACAATATTAACTAGGAGCGATAAAACACTGAATATTGACAACATGTGAACGCCACACCCCCTCTTGATCGTCATATTTTACAATCCAAAAAAAATGCAACAAACACAGCAAAGTGTAAAAATCTCCCCACCTACAATTTGATACATCTGATATATCAGGAAACGGCGTGGCGTGGTTGGGAGAGAGGCCGTGCCAGAAACTTGAGGGTTCCTAGTTCGATCCCCTCCTATTACCAACCGAGTCATGTCCGTGGTGTCTTTGAGCAAGACACTTCACCATTGCTCCTGATGGGTGGCGGTTAGGGCCTTGCATAGCAGCTCCCTCCCGCCATCAGTGTGTGAATGTGTGAATGTGGAAATAGTGTCAAAGTGCTTTGAGTACCTTAAAGGTAGAAAAGCGCTATACAAGTATAATCCATCTAACATATATCACTAAGCTTTAGAACTTTGTTGTAAAAATCTCCTTCCGCGTCTGTCCCTGACACCTGTATATCAGGCTGGCCTCTGTGGGAACGCTCCCCACCCACACTGCTTTGTGCCATGTCTGAGCTGCTGTGACTTAGATTACCATAGTAACTAATTAGATTACCATAGTAATTAATTAGATTACCATAGTAACTATTATATCATGCAAAAGCGCAGATTCCAACCATTGAAATACTTTGTATAGTTCAAGACTTAGGGTCATTTGAAAGCATCACTGCGCATCATAATGGCAGCTACAGTTTCCATCTTAAAGATATAAAAAATAAAATATTTGGGAATGTCTGGCGGGCCAGTTTGAAAAGCTCAACAGGCCGCATGCGGACCCCAGGCCATAATTTGCCCAGATCTGGTCCATCCCTTTCGCTGTTACATCATAGTGGTTCAATTTATGTTTGTTTTAAAATGCACTACTCTTTTTAATTGATAGTTTTTCAAAAATGCCTTCAGCTCCAAAGGACTGATATTACTCTGTGTTTCTAAAGTGTCTGGTTAAGAACACTGAACCGTGTGAAGACTGCGATGCTGCAGTTGGTAGGCTACTAATGTAAGATGATGCAATCAAAAGACCTTGGAGAGGGCTTCGTCCAGTAACTCCTGAAATATTAATGAACATGAACATATCTGCAACCTAATTTGATTACTTCTTTCTTAGGCCCGCACTCCTTTGCCTGTCAAGATCATGCTGATTACCTCATTATTTAGTTTTAGTTTTTAGTTTAGCCTTTATTTGAAAGGACAATGCACAGGGACATTAAGATCAAAGACAGATATGTTCTGCACCAGATTATAGCTAAATAGCTCATTTCCATCTGCTGTCCTTGGTTACCTAAATTAAAGAAATACAAAAATCATGCAATACAATAATAACATTAAAATTATACTATAGCAAGTAATCAAATTAAGAAAAGTCATAGAATGCCCTATCAATGACACATAATTATACAAACCCCGTTTCCATATGAGTTGGGAAATTGTGTAAGATGTAAATACAAACGGAATACAATGATTTGCAAATCCTTTTCAACCCATATTCAATTGAATGCACTACAAAGACAAGATATTTGATGTTCAAACTCATAAACTTTATTTTTTTTTACAAATAATAATTAACTTAGAATATCATGGCTGCAACACGTGCCAAAGTAGTTGGGAAAGGGCATGTTCACCACTGTGTTACATCACTTTTTTTTTTTAACAACACTCAATAAACGTTTGGGAACTGAGGAAACTAATTGTCAAAGCTTTGAAAGTGGAATTATTTCCCATTCTTGTTTTAGGTAGAGCTTCAGTCGTTCAACAGTCCGGGGTCTCCGCTGTTGTATTTTAGGCTTCATAAGGCTCCACACATTTTTGATGGGAGACAGGTCTGGACCGCAGGCGGGCCAGGAAAGTACCCGCACTCTTTTACCACGAAGCCACGCTGTTGTAACAAGTGGATTGGCATTGTCTTGTTGAAATAAGCAGTGGCGTCCATGATAACGTTGCTTGGATGACAACATATGTTGCTCCAAAACCTGTATGGACCATTCAGCATTAATGATCCCTTCACAGATGTGTAAGTTACCCATGCCTTGGGCCCTAATACACCCCCATACCATCACAGATGCTGGCTTTTGAACTTTGTGTCTAGAACGATCCGGATGGTTATTTTCCTCTTTGTTCTGGAGGACACCACGTCCTCTGTTTCCAAATATAATTTGAAATGTGGACTCGTCAGACCACAGAAAACTTTTCCACTTTGCATCAGTCCATTTTAGGTGAGCTCGGGCCCAACGAAGCCAGCGGCGTTTCATGGGGTTGTTGGTAAATGGGTTTGGCTTTGCATAGTAGATCTTTAACTTGCACTTACAGATGTAGTGACGAACTGTATTTAATGACAGTGGTTTTCTCAAGTGTTCCTGAGCCCATGTTGTGATATCCTTTAGAGATTGATGTCGGTTTTTGATACACCGCCTCAGGGATCAAAAGTCTGTAATATCATCGCTTACGTGCAATGATTTCTCCAGATTCTCTAAACTTTTTGATGATTTTACGGACCGTAGATGGTAAAATCCCTAAATTCCTTGCAATACCTCGTTGAGAAATGTTCTAAAACTGTTCGACAATTTGCTTACAAATCGCCCCATCCTTGTTTGTGAATTACTTAGCATTTCATGGAACCTGCTTTTATACCCAATCATGGCACCCACCTGTTCTCAATTAGCCTGCACACCTGTGGGATGTTCCATATAAGTGTTTGATGAGGATTCCTCAACTTTATCAGTATTTATTGCCACCTTTCACAACTTCTTTGTCACGTGTTGCTGGCATCAAATTTTAAAGTTAATGATTATTTGCAAAAAAAAAAAAAGGTTTATCAGATTGAACATCGAATATGTTGTCTAAGTAGCATATTCAACTGAATATGGATTGAAAATGATTTGCAAATCATTGTATTCCGTTTATATTTACATCTAAAACAATTTCCCAAATCATACAGAAACAGGGTTTGTAAAATACAACCACACCTCTCCTTTACATCATAACACAGACAATACATGCTCTTGTTCACATCTGTCATCATTTGTAAAAACAACCATGACTTTAACAGACACACCTCACAGTTTACAACAAAATGTTCTAATGCATAATTATAATACATGACATGTTTGTCAAAGAGAGTGCCCACCTCAGTGATCGTGTAAGCAACTTTGATTGCTCATAAGCCACTTTTTTAAGTTCAACAGTGAATGAAAAATAATCTGTTTGACTTTTCAAGTTTATTGTGAGGTCGTTCCATTCCTTTATCGCTTTATATGAAAAGGCTGATTGTACAAAAAAGTTTTTACATCTGGGTACGCTACACTGCCCCCTGGTGGAGGCTCGTGTGTTTCTAGTTGTCACAGCAGATGTAAACTGGACAAAGTGCTTAAGTGGCGCTAGTGCAGTGTTATTTAGGATTCGATGGGCCATTCACATTGATGCAAATCTTTGAATGTCGGCAACATTTAACACACTATATTTTTGGAGAACTAAATAGTGATGGTGGTTTTTGGTTATAAATGATAAATGATAAATGGGTTGTACTTGTATAGCGCTTTTCTACCTTCAAGGTACTCAAAGCGCTTTGACACTACTTCCACATTTACCCATTCACACACACATTCACACACTGATGGAGGGAGGGAGCTGCCATGCAAGGCGCCAACCAGCACCCACCAGGAGCAAGGGTGAAGTGTCTTACTCAGGACACAACGGACGTGACGAGGTTGGTACTAGGTGGGATTTGAACCAGGGACCCTCGGGTTGTGCACGGCAACTCTCCCACTGCGCCACACCGTTGGTGTATGAATAGTAAAAAGTAAAATATGACACCGAATCCGAGCTTGATTATCACACATCTGACCCCAGAAGGGACAAGCAGTAGAAAAAATGGATGGATGGATGACATACCAGTATGGAAATTCATAAAGGCAAAAGTGAATAAAAGTACATAGCTAAGAAATGAGAGTAATTAGTTATTCAGTTACCCTTCATTAACGTTAAAACGTGTTTAGTTTTTAACTAAAAAAGCCAGAACTCTGACTTTTATTTTAACAATGTTATGGAAGGAATGAAATATGGTGAGGTTGGAAAGGAATGTCTTGATTTTTTTAAGTGGTCATTAAAACATTGTGAACATTTTTGAGCTTCAGACTAATGAAGCTTATCATAACGTGATGCAATAAAGTGGAACACTGTTTGTCCTTATCAGCGACTGCTGATTTCTGGTCTGCCGCATGGAGGATGTGTGATTTTCTCAAAATGATTTCTGTTCAAGAGTGTCTAATACGTAATCAGCACAAGTGTTTCCCTGCTTAAAAAAAAAAATACATAAAGATGATCTGGAGAATTCTGATAATTTGGTTCACTATTTAAATCAATATATCCCCCATTATGGATTGATTAATAATTCATCAGCATAACTATTACTTCAAATGAATAATCGAAGTATGTATAACAAGCAGGTTTGGTGGTTCTTTTTCCCAGGGCTTCCAAATGCAACTGCTTAAGGTTCTAGATCAGGTTCAGAGGTGATTCTCCCTCAAATGTCAGGTTCACAGTTCAAACTGCAGTTGAGATATGTTCAACACCAGATACCAAGAAAACAATGATGTTTTGAAAACACCCTGCACTGTTATAATTGGCCCCATGCTTGGCTAGAGCCACATGGTTGAATGCTTTATGCTCGAGCTGCTTCTGAAAGTAATCTTTGTTATGTATTCCAAGGACAAACAGATAACAAGGGGTGAATGGCACATGCGTTTAAAGTCAGATGTATTTGTACAGTACACAGGCGTAATGAGTTCCTACATGGTACACTGTGTGAGAGACAAAGTGTATCTGCTTCGTAAACAAACCCTGTGCAGCCATAGCTTGAGTCGTTGATAGCAAACAGTGCCAAGGAGAAGCCAGAGTTTGAACATACTTAAAGTCTCCTTGGGAACAATTCATATTACTAGTGAAGTATGTGAACAATCAAAAACCTTGTAATATGTAATAATATTGTACAACATTTTGGTACTGGTACCAAAATGTATTTCCATACTTTTTGATACCTTTTGATGCTTTTCTAAATAAAATGGCATTATTGGCTTTATTTTAACAAAAAATATTACAGTACATTAAACATATGTTTTTATTGCAATCGAAGAACAATTTTGTCCTTAAATAAAATAGTGAACATACTATAGACCAGGGGTCACCAACGCGGTGCCCGTGGTCACCAGGTAGCCCGTAAGGACCAGATGAGTAGCCCGCTGGCCTGTTCTAAAAATAGCTCAAATAGCAGCACTTACCAGTGAGCTGCCGCTATTTTTTAAATTTGATTTATTTACCAGCAAGCTGGTCTCGCTTTGCTCAACATTTTTAATTCTAAGAGAGGTAAAACTCAATAGAATTTGAAAATCCAAGAACATATTTTAAAAACATTGTCTTCACTTGTTTAAATAAATTCATTTATTTTTTTTTACTTTGCTTCCTATAACTTTCAGAAAAACATTTTTGGAGAAATAATCCAACCTTAAAAATGATTGTAGGATTTTTAAACACATATACCTGTTTACCTTTTATATTCCTTCCTCTTCTTTCCTGACAATTTAAATCAATGTTCAAATATTTTTTTTTGTTGTAAAGAATAATAAATACATTTGGATTTAATTCTTCATTTTAGCTTCTGTTTTTTCGATGAAGAATATTTGTGAAATATTGCTTCAAACTTATTGTGATTAAAATAAAAAATAAAAAAATTCTGGCAAATCTACAAAATCTGTAGAATCAAATTTAAATTTTATTTCAAAGTCTTTTGAATTTCTTTTAAAATTTAGGTTCTGGAAAATCTAGAAGAAATAATGAAGTCTTTGTTAGAACTATAGCTTGGTCCAATTTGTTACATATTCTAACAAAGTGTAGATTGGATTTTAACCTTTTTAAAACATGTCATCAAAATTCTAAAATTAATCTTAATCAGGAAAAAATACTAATGATGTTCCAGAAATTCTTTTTTTAATTTTTTCAAAAATATTCAAATCAGCTAGTTGTTCTCTTCTTTCTTTCGGTTGAATTTTTAATTTTAAAGAGTCGAAATTGAGGATAAACTATGTTTCAAAATAAAATGTTTTTTTTTTCGTGTTTTCTCCTCTTTTAACCGTTCAATTAAGTGTTTCTTTCTTATCATTTATTCTCAACAAAAAACGTCCTGTAAAAGGAAAAAATATGTACGACAGAATGACAGACAGAGATACCCAATATATATGTATATATATATATATATATATATATATATATATATATATATATATATATATGTATATATATATATAAATATATATACATATATATATATACATATATATATATATATATATATATATATATTAGGGGTGGGCAAATTAATGCGTTAATTACAAGTTAATTCATCAATCTATAAACGCCGACAATTATTTTAACGCGAATTTGCGTATGTTGTTTACATGCTTTTATTTTTTTAACGCCTTTTCTTAACAAGATGGTGTCGCCCGGCCGTGCTTCGGCGTCGAGGAGCTCTTGGTAAAGATGGAACATTTGGCAAAAATACCGGACAATTCTGCAAATTTCATGGCTGGCTTACAGCGTGGTCTCTCCGGGATCACTTACAACCGCCAGACAATTCTGAATGTGGATAGATCGGGCCGTTTTGGACTGAATGACGCGTGCTTGCTAGACCGGCCAGCTAGCATGGGAATGCTTTGCCGGCTACATCCAGCGGCCTGTGAAGTAGCGGAGTATATATGTTGTCTGTCTATTTATCAATAATGCAGACGAGGAGTGTTGGCTGAGTTCTTAACGTTTGCTTTCAGAACGTGCATATCACAACATACAAGATGTTGTGATACATGGTGACACATAACCTTTACCGGGCTACTGCGCATGCTCGTCACTCCTGTTGCATGCTGGGTAGGGTAGTTCTTTTTTTCCCTGGCTCATAACATCACAATATAGTACCATGTATATGATGCGTTCAATTTATCAAAGCACCAGGCAAACAATCGGAAAATTCCCATCATATCAATTCCTAGATATGGTCTTAATTATTTTAAGTGCACTACGCAGAATAAACACAACATTATTAATATTGCTACTACAGATAGATTGATCAAAAATTCCCTAAAACAGCCCACTACCTATAATATAGGTTTTTTAAACATAAGATCCCTGATAAAAAAAAAATTCAGCTGTTACCTCAGAAATCGCCTGTTCAGATGTTATGATTGTGGCTCAGAGAGTTGTATGTAGATTATATTTATTTTCCATAGCAAACAGGATAACTTAAATACCCTGGCAGTGGCAATAAGCTCAAATGTTTGTATTTACATTTTTTGAGTTGATTTTCATAAAATATGCTATTTAACTGCTACTGTTTAACAAGGACTAATTTAAATTGTGTTTGCACAACAAATGTTTTGGCGCTTTTGTTCATGTGGGAGAATATTCCAATAAAGGTGCACTTACACTACTTTTGAATTCATTATTGGGCTTTGCGTATACAATGCAGTTAATCGCGATTAATCTGAGAAATAGTGCGATTAACTTCGATTAAAATTTTTAATCGTTGCCCAGCCCTAATACATATATATATATATATATATATATATATATACTGTATATAAATATATATATATATATATATATATATATATATATATACTGTATACTGTATATATATTAAAGTTAAGTTGAGCAAATTGGCTATTTGTGGCATTTATTTAAGTGTGTATCAAACTGGTAGCCCTTGGCATTAATCAGTACCCAAAAAGTAGCTCTTGGTTTCAAAAAGGTTGGTGACCTCTGCTATAGACAACTCGTCTTTTAGTAGTAAGTATGCAAACAAAGGCTCCTAATTAGTCTGCTGACATATGCAGTAACATATTGTCACTTCTCATTCTGTTATTTTGTCAAAATTATAAAGGACAAACTGTAAAAATTAATTATTAATCCACTTGTTCATTTACTGTTAATATCTGTTTATTTTCCCTTTCGACATGTTCTATCTACACTTCTGTTAAAATGTAATATTCACTTATTCTTCTGTTATTTGATACCTTACATTAGTTTTATATGGAACAACAAATTTAGATATCGAGCCGATACCAAGTAGTTACAGGATCATACATTGGTTATATTCAAAGTTCTCATGTGTCCAGGGAATTATTTCCTGAGTTTATAAACGTAATATGATTTTTTTTTTAAAAGGAAATACAATTTTTTGGCGATAAAAAATATCTATGTAATCATAGTAGTATCGACAAGATACACTTTTGCACTTGGTATTATTACAGTGTAAATCCACTCATGGCATTCAGGCGTGCTAGATTTTGTTAGCGATGATGCCGGTGAGCTATTGTATCATCTTACAGTGTGTAGTGATGCATGTTTAGATATTCCTCGTCCTGCAGGGATGATACTTGTAAGAAACTTACTTTATTTGTCGCCATGGAGGCGAGGATTAGTGATCTAGAAGTACCTAAAACACTGTTGACTGCGGATGGATGTTCACTGCTAGCTAGCTAGCCATGCCCTGAAAGCACCTCTTCCTGATGGCGTTTCAGTGTTATAGCTTCACTTTTATCATTAATTTTTAGGCCAAAATGTGTCCATTCTCCCTTTTCTGTCTACACTGTCTGCTTGTAAGTACTCTGTGATTATGTGCTGCCGAACATGCTTCTCTGCGTGCTGCAGAACATGCTCCTCTGCTCATAAATCCAGCAATGTTATGATACTACTATAAAATACTACACGGTTTAGCTCCAGCCTATCTTGCCGATTGCATTGTACCATTTTTCCCGGCAAGAAATCTGCTTTCAAAAGACTCCGGCTTATTACTGATTCCCAGAGCCCAAAAAAAGTCAGCGGGCTATTGAGCATTTTCCGTTCGGGCTCCAGTACTCTGGACTACCCTCCCGGTAACAGTTCGAGATGCCACCTCAGTAGAAGCATTTAGGTCTCATCTTAAAACTCATTTGTATACTCTAGCCTTTGAATAGACTCCCTTTTTAGACCAGTTGATCTGCCGTTTCTTTTCTTTTTCTCCTTTGTCCGGTCCGTTGGCCATGGACGAGGTGCTGGCTGTCCTGAGTAGGGACCCAGGATGGACCGCTCGTCCAGAGTCGGGACCCAGGATGGACCGCTCGCCTGTGTATCGGCTGGGACATCTCTGCGCTGGGACATCTCTGCGCTGCTGATCCGCCTCCGCTTGGGGTGGTTTCCTGCTGACTCCATGGTGGAAGGGACTCTCTCTGCTGTGTTGGATCCACTTTGGACTGGACTCTCACGGTTGTGTTGGATCCACTATGGATTGAACTTTCACAGCATCATGTTAGACCCGCTCGACATCCATTACTTTCGGTTCCCCTAGAGGGAGGGGGACAGGGCGGCCCCACATATGCGGTCCTCTCCAAGGTTTCTCATAGTCATCATTTTCACCGATGTCCCACTGGGTGTGAGTTTTCCTTGCCCTTATGTGGGCTCTACCGAGGCTGTCGTTGTGGTTTGTGTTGTGGTTTGTGCAGCCCTTTGAGACACTAGTGATTTAGGGCTGTATAAATAATCATTGATTGATTGATGATGATGTGAGGATGTCATGCCCGGGACCGGTACTTTTCAAACAGTGTAGTACGGTTTTTGATTCATTAGTACCGCAATACCATACCAGTACCGGTATACTGTACAACCCTACCATTTACTTTGGGGACAGGTTGTCCCAAAGTTGACATGTACAGCATGTAGAGCCAGGAGAAAACAACAAGCCTAAACACGATGGGCAGACCATTCAGCAGCTTCTAAATATTTCCTCGGATTAATGTCCGCTGTGTGGATGTTGTTTTGGCGCAAAATCTGTCAGGCTGCTTGGCCAAGTCCGCTACAAAGGACATGTTTTTAATGGTATGTGTTTCTGATTTGTTGGATGTTGTCCTTCTCCAATGTTCTCAGTTACAATGATTGGAGGGAATGGGTCGTGTCGATATCTGATATCGACACACGATATCGTTGTGGCTCGTGCAGCCCTTTGAGACACTTGTGCTTTTGGGCTATATAAGTAAACTTTGATTGATTGATTTGATATCTGGCTGTGGGCTGTGGACAATTAGCACCAGCGGCGGAAATGCTTGTTACTCCAATTATACTTGCAAATTAAAGCATGACAAAAAGCAGATAAAAACGTAATTATGATTGTTCAAGCTTTTTTTGTTGAAGCTGTTTACCTCACAAAAACTTCTTATATGCCAGTGCACTGAATGCACTGGCATATAAGACGCACCCACTAAATTTTAGAAGTGGGGGAAAAAATCCATATATTAGCCGCGCCTGACTTAAAGCCGCATATATGTACATTGTGAAATTTCTTATTTATACAGAAAGATTTTGTAAATGTTTATTTGCATACTTTAATTTCCAATTTCCTGTAACACAGCAGTAAAACAGCTGATCAAACAACAGAAGTCATCATCATGGATCCATGAGCTGCGGAAGCCAACTCTCCAATCAGCTAAACCAATAAGTCTACAATGACTTGTTGTGACTTTACTGAGGGATTTTTGAAACTACAACTTTACAAACAGAATGCCCTTGTAAGTTAATAATTCTAACACAGGCACTCATTGACATGTTAGCTTCCTTACATTGCGATAGCATGTACAAATATGCATGAAAAAAACATTCCAACAGACATCACACATAGGAAAGTTTATTACGTAAGAATTTTTAAAAATATATTGTAAAGCTTACAACGATGAATCAAGAATACATACAAGTAGAAACCCTATGAACAATTAGAAGACGGGAATGACACTTGTATTTCCGGTTCAAAACTTTAAACAGCAGGAAAGACTGTCGACATTCACCATAGCACAAACAATAAAACACCATTTCAGTTTGCATATCTTTTCTGAAAACTATTTGTATTATACCCGTCAGCGAAGAAAAATCCATAAATTAACCGCACCATTTTGTAAGCCGCAGGTTACAAAGCATAGGAATAGCTAGAGGCTTATATTCCGGAATTTACAGTATTTATATTTTTTATTGGAAAATAGTATTTATTGGACAATTTTAAAACTTATTTACGTAGTTTTTTCAACAAGCTAAGCAGTTTCATGTTCCCTTCGGTTACAAAAATGAACCAAACCATGACCTTAAAGCTGCATGACTGTGATTATTGCTTACCATTACACTTCTAATTAGCACACTTGCAATTCCTATGGTTGGTTCTATCCCAGGCCTGGGCAATTATTTTGACTCAGAGGGGGGAACATTTAGAGAAAATAATCGGGGTGTGGGATAAAATCGATTTGAATTTGAATCGCGATTCTCACGTTGTGCGATTCAGAATCAGGACCTTCGTATTGTAAGGCAGACGCACTAACCCCTGTACCACCGTGCTGCCCGCCAAAGAACATGTAACCAAATATTAACATTGCTGTATGTATATTTGTGACCCAGCAGATTTGGTCACATTTTCAGTAGACCCATAACAAATTCATAAAAGAAGAAAACTTCATGAATGTTTTTGTTACCAACAACGAATGTGCTCCAATCACTCTATCACAAAAAAATTAAGAGTTGTAGAAAGTATTGGAAACTGAAGACAGCCATGACATTATGTCCTTTACAAATGTATGTAAACTTTTGACATACAGCCCAACTATTATTGGTCTTTAATTGAACGTTTAAGACTGGCCTAAGAGGGCATTGTGGGAAAGTCCACACCCTATACAAAATGTAAAACACAAGTCTGAGTTCAAAAAGGATACTATCATTGACATCAAATGAAGAAACATACATAAAATATTGAGTGAGTAGATGTTAACCTTCGGTATCTCCACAAGGGAAAGGGATGAATCCGCTTCCCCTTCTCTGAACTTCATCAAAACGGAGATAAGACTTCTTTCAAGTGTTGAGTCGTGCTGGGTATTAAGTAACACAAGGTCAAAGGCAGTGTTCATGTCAGATTATGGAAATGCCCATCCTTTTACTTCATCCCAGCTCCACAATGAGGCGCGGTATCAGATACAAAGTACTGGGTTAAGTGTGCTGTACACAGATGAATGTGTTGATTGTATGAAGAGCACTTGTTTCCATCCCAGTCACACTCATTTGGAGCCTCCCTCTCAGACAGGTTATAATTTTTGTGTAATTACCTCCCATTTGCATGAATGGTGCTTTTGAAGTTGGAGTGTGTTTTGACATATTGTGAGTAGAGATAGTGAGGCATGGTCCTTGTGAGCTGCTTGTCTCTTCTTTTTTCTGTTTCTCTTCATAGAAAAAGTGTGATTGAGTTAATTCCACTGCACCCATTAAAACATTTACAGCAAATTCTAAACACTGAATTTATTGTAGTTAAAATGAGTTTTTCGGGACTGACCACAAGTCAAGATATTTTTTGATGCTGAACTCACTATCTGCTCATAGGGGCACTCAGTCCACTTCTCAAGAAGCATTTTGCTTCATCTTAACCAGGTTAAGTCTGACTTATTTAGTGTTTCATATGAAAAAAAAACAACTTTCCACCTTTTGGTATTTGCTGCTTAAAGGCCTACTGAAACCCACTACTACCCACCACGCAGTCTGATAGTTTATATATCAATGATGAAATATTAACATTGCAACACATGCCAATACGGCCTTTTTAGTTTACTAAATTGCAAATTTAAATTTCCCGGAACTTTTTTCTTGAAAACGTCGCGTAATGATGACGTGTACGCGTGACGTCACGGGCTGCACACACAGCTAATAGTCGTCTGCTTTAACCGCATAATTACACAGTATTTTGGACATCTGTGTTGCTGAATCTTTTGCAATTTGTTCAATTAATATTGGAGAAGTCAAAGTAGAAAGACGGAGTTGGTAAGCTTTAGCCTTTAGCCACACAAACACACGATGATTCCTTGTTTAAAATTCACGGAGTTGAAACTTTACTATGGATCACTCGACCACTCGTCAACCAGCAGGTTTCGGTGAGAAAATTGTGATTAAAAAGTCGCCACTTACCGGATACCAGCTGAGCGTGCGCCTACCGTACAGCTGCCGTCGACTTCCCCGAGACACTGCGCGTCAACACCGGGTCGTGGACATACACTTGCGACGATCAGGTACTGTTAAACTCACTAAAACACTAGCAACACAATAGAAAGATAAGGGTTTTACCAGAATTATCCTAGTAAATGTCTCTAAAAACATATGAATCTGTCTCAATGCAACGCGATTGCAATTGCGTTTTTTTTTTTTTTTCTAGTCCGTCGCTATCAATATTCTCAAACACGAATCTTTCATCCTCGCTCAAATTAGGGACGGCGTGGCGCAGTGGGAGAGTGGCCGTGCGCAACCCGAGGGTCCCTGGTTCAAATCCCACCTAGTACCAACCTCGTCACGTCCGTTGTGTCCTGAGCAAGACACTTCACCCTTGCTCATGATGGGTTCTGGTTGGCGCCTTGCATGGCAGCTCCCTCCATCAGTGTGTGAATGTGTGTGTGAATGGGTAAATGTGGAAGTAATGTCAAAGCGCTTTGAATACCTTGAAGGTAGAAAAGCGCTATACAAGTACAACCCATTTATCATTTTAAATTAGTGGTGAAATTGTCGTTTTCTCGGTCCGAATAGCTGTTTTTGTTGGAGGCTCCCATTAAAATCAATGTGAATATGTGAGGAGCCACCAACATGTGACGTCATCGTCTGCGACTTCCGGTAGAGGCAGGGCTTTTCTCCAGTTGCGAACTTTATCGTGGATGTTCTCATCTAAATCCTTTCAGCAAAAATATGGCAATATCGCGAAATGATCAAGTATGACACATAGAATGGACCTGATATCCCCGTTTAAATAAGAAAATCTCATTTCAGTAGGCCTTTAATATGAACTAATTCATCATGTATACAAAGTCTGAGACACAAAACAAAAATACCATATTTTTCGGACTATAAGGCGCACCTACAATCCTTTCATTTTCTCAAAACTCGACAGTCTGCCTTATGACCCGGTACGCCTAATGTTACTGAATACTTTTGGTTTTTTAACCAACCTCGAAGCTATTTTATTTGGTACATAATGAAATGATAAGTGTGACCAGTAGATGGCAGTCACACATAATACATATGTGTAGACTGCAATATGACTCAAGTAAAGAACACAAAAACGTTATGTTCCATTGAAAATATAGAACATTATACATGGCACTGAAAAAATCTGTCAACATGTTTTAGTACGACTTTTGTAAGCTATGAAGCCGCACGGCTTGATGGATTGTACTGTGCTTCAACATACGAGTATTATTATGGTGTGTGTATAAGGTAAGACATATTGTCTGACGTTTTGTTTGGCAATATTATGCAAAAGCAACTTTTCTTACTTTTCTGCTACCTGCTGATCTGTATTTGGGATCAGCCCAAGTCCGGAAAATTTGCACGCCGACACCGTACTCGATTCGCTTCTTCTTTTTCTCTATATTCTTGTTATGGGACATTCATCCTCCGCGTTTGCCATTTCTAATATAAAGTAGTGTAAGGTTCTTACTTATATCTGTTAGTAGACTCGCCATGAAAGCGCCAAAATATACTGGTGTAGTGAGTTTATATTATTCACTGAAGGAACTTTAGTTATTAGAGAGTTCCGGTCGGACGATTTTTCACGGGACACATTGTGAGGAGATGCTGCTTCGTTATTGATGCAAGTAAAGTCTGAATGTCATTAAAACAGTTAGATCCATCTTTTGACACTTTTTCCACTCTCGTCCTTGCACGCTACACCGCTACAATAAAGATGACGGTGAGAAGACACTGCCGAAGGTGAGCCACGTAAATAAGCCCGCTCACAAAACGGCGCATCCTGAAGTGACTGTCAGAAAGCGGCTTCAAGATGATCTGTAAAACATAATCTATACAACATTTTGTCCAAAGAACCACTATTGCATGTTGTGTAGACCACAAGAAAGTGTTTTCCATTTAGAAAAAAATATTAATATGACCCCTTTAATGCGCCTTATAATCTGGTGCGCCTTTTGTATGGAAATTGACCTGAATAGAACCACTCATCGACAGTGCGCCTTATAATCCGGTGCGCCCTATGGTCCGGAGAATACGCTAAGCTTTTCCTGAAATAGAATTGCGAATAGCAGTCTATCGACGTTCTCATTCATCCAAGTCATTGTATTGTTAGGGCATTTGAATGCCCGGAGAACCGCCCAAAAAAGCAAAACAGTTTCATCCTACAGTGTGAAGACACTTTTTCGACATAAAAAAAAAGTTACGAAGTGGCTTTGGAAAAAGCCATTGTTGTCCATACATTCATATCCTGTGCAATAGTATGTCCTTGTGATATCAGCTGGAAGAGGTGACTTATCTTTATTCCATCTCTCCTAGAACTCCCCTTCTATCACTCCAATCCTGCAGAATGGCAATCTGCACTCTGTTCTCTGTGGATCAATGGCTCATATCAAGTACAAACCAATTTCCTTTACAAACGGCACTCTGGGAAATAAACACGCGCACACCCGAGGTGGAGAAATGAACTATTGTTTATATAAGTGGTTTTGAACTTTGCTGAAGAAACTTGGGGTCATGTCAAAATGTCGTTGTTGCCTGATGAAGGTCCCGTTATAGACTTCTGTGGATAATGAAATCCTGATTTCTTCTACAGAAACAGTTAAGAAAAGGTGTTGTAACTTCATGTTTATAATGAAAATCTACATTTGCCCGTTAGATAGAATATAGAATGTGGTACTGGTGATTATTAGATCAGGAAGTCCACTGACCAATTCCGTCTGAGTTAAGGCATCCCACATCATACTACTCAGCCAAATCTGTGTATTCCAGGTGGTTAAACATACAGAGAGACACATGTAAACAATGTAAACGAAACAAGACACGAAAATACAAGTGAGAAAAACGAATGAATGGAAAAAAGGAAAGAGAAATGACGGAGAAAGAGGACAGAGTGGAGTGACAAGTGAGTTGGAGACATCTAAAAATAAATACGCATGGCCCTGTCTTAAGAAAAAGTATACAGCAGAAAAAGACACATTCATGTTATTTCTTCCCTCAAGAAGCAAGGAGCACCAGTTGTGCCACTTGTGTGAATGTGTGTGTACACACACACACACACACACACACATATTGTATATATATGTATATATATATATATATATATATATGTATATATATATATATATGTATATGTATATGTATATGTATATGTATATGTATATATGTATATATATATATGTACATATGTATATGTGTATATATGTATATATTTATATATATATATGTGTATATATGTATATGTATGTATCTATATATATATGTATATGTATATATATATATGTATGTATATATATGTATATATATATATACATATATATATGTGTGTATATATATATATATATATATATATATATATATATATATGTATTGTGGCTCAGAAATGACAACACTGGCTCGGTTTCTTAAAGACGGGCTCTTTACTTGAGTTTAAGCCGTGAAAACTACAGGACAAAACATGAAATACAATGGGTTTAGAAATAGTGCAGTCCCAGGCAAACAAGGTGCCAAACAAAAATAGCTACCTCGTGGCCGCCTGCCACTTCGGAGGTTCTTGGGCAGCAAACACTCCAGTGTTGTGCAACTACATGAGCGTACAAAAATCAAACCAATGCACTCCACAAATATACAGAACATTTCAACACAATATGACAAATACCTTGTTCAGCTAGCCAAATGTTCCCCACTGCTGCTGATGGCCCAAAGTCCTTTGCACGTCTGCAACTCCAAACACCACACCAAATCTCGCGAGAATAGCGGTGTGACAAAGAAAATAAATTGCCCTTTTTATAGTACACCAAATGTGTCTTATTTACAAAAAATATAACATGACTTCAGAACCATAATAATTTACAACAAAAAATGTTAACCCTTAAAACAAAAAATATTAAGTGTAAGTTTTCAACAACACATACACTCCCACCAAAATCACTCATTGTCTCTCAATGTGATTTTCTAAGAAGTGTCCTGGTTAGAATCTGTTTTACTGTGTAAGTCAGTCTCAAGTAGGGTCACGACTTGGTGAATAGGTCTTTCTAGGTATATCAGTCTCGTCAGTGGTTTCTCTTTGTCAAAAGTGGTTTGACTGGTCTTCAACTTCACCTTTCGAAGTTTGCCGTCTGGGCTTTCCAAAGTCTCTATCACTCGAGCTAGTTTCCATTTACATCTTGGAGCGTTGTCATCCTGTATTATCACAATATCATTTACTTGCAGGTTTCTTGAAACTTTCTGCCATTTCTGTCGCTGTTGGAGATTCAACAAATATTCTCGCCTCCATCTTTGCCAAAATTCATTTGCGAGAAATTGCACCTTTTTCCATCTTTTGTTCAAGTACAAATCATCCTTGCAAAACTGTCCTGGAGGGGGTAGAGTAACTGAAGATTTCATCGTTAATATGTGATTGGGAGTTAGTGGTTCTGGACCCGTGGGATCATTTAGATAGTCAACACTTAAGGGTCTACTGTTGATGATTGCCATTGTCTCGTAAAGTAATGTTCTTAGACTAGTTGTATCGAGTCTGTTTGAGTACTTGTCAAGCATTGCTGTAAGTATGCTTCGCACTGTTCGAATTTGGCGTTCCCAGATACCTCCCATGTGGCTTGCTGATGGAACGTTCATCACAAATTCGCAACCAATGACTTTGTTGTTCTTGATCCATGTCTTTCATTAACTCCGAAAACTCTCTCCTTGCACCCATAAAGTTTGTCCCTTGTTCGCACCTTAATTGTCGGAAAGGACAGGACCTCTTATGGCGATCAGAGTTCGAAGGGCATTCATGAAAGTATCTGTCGATAAGTCGTCGATTGTTTCAATGTGCACAGCTCGAGAACATAAGCATGTGAACAATAATCCATATCTTCTGACTTATTTCCTTCCATCCTTTACTATGAATGGGCCGAAACAGTCGATGCCGTAGTAGGTAAAAGGTGGCGCTGTTTCTGTTCTCACTTCTGGCAAATCTGCCATCTGTTGGACATTTGCAGCTTTTCTGTATTTCCTGCACTTAACGCAGCGGTAGATGTGCGATGAAGCAACATTTCCACATCCTAAGATCCATATTCCATTTGCACGCAATTCATTTGTAGTCATGCCTCTCCCTTGATGATGTACACGTTCATGGTAGTGTTTGACGAGTAAGGCTGACACGTGAGATTCTTTGGGAAGAATTGCGGGGTGTTTCACATCATGATGTAAGACTGATTGGGATAATCTTCCTCCCACCCTGAGAACATCTGACTTGTCCAGGAAAGCGTTCAACTGTATTAGTCTGTTGTGCTCGTGTAAAGAATTTTCCTTTTGAGATCTGATTTTCTTTATTTCCTCAGGGAAAGCTTCTCTTTGCACTAGCTTGATGATGAACATTTCTGCTCTCTTCAAGATCTGTGACTTTGTTCGTTCTTTGTTGGATACCTTTATATTCTTTGATGAATCTCTTGAGTCTGGCGATGGCCTTTATTGCTCTAGACCAATCAGAAAATTTTTGTAAATGCTCTAGCACTGGGTTTGCTTCCTTTGACTGTGTAGTGTGCGTGTGACCTTTACGGAGTTCGGGATCCGTTTCTTCGATCTCTCCCACCATTTCCTCGTGGACCGGAAGATCTTGTTTCCAAAGGAAATCTGGGCCTTTTAACCAGTTTGATTCTTTCAACTGAGTTGCGCTTAAACCTCTTGAGGCGTGATCAGCAGGGTTGTCTTCTGAGCTGACGTGCTGCCATTTTTCAGGACTTGTGCTTTGTCTTATTCGTTGGATTCGATTGGCGACAAATGTGTGAAATCTTTTTGCATCGTTGGAAATGTATGCCAATACGACTTGTGAATCTGACCAATAATATTCCTTGAGATTTTCAATTTCCAGTTGTCGCTTGATTACATCTGCGTTGCGGACCGAAGTCACGGCTGATGATAGTTCGAGTCTTGGGATGGTTGTTTGTTTAATTGGTGTAACTCTTGCTTTACTCATGACTAGTGAACAACTGATTTTTTCTTCTTTAGTTATTGCTCTGAGGTATGAACATGCGCCATAACCTTCGAGGCTTGCATCTGAGAAGTTATGTAACTCGTACTGTACAACATTGATGTCTTGTGAGTAGCTTTGTGGGATCTTCAGAGCTGCCAGTTTGGGCAGGTCTCTCAACCATGCTTCCCACCGTTGTAGAATGTGGTCTGGGAGATCGTCGTCCCAATTTACTTTGTCTTTGCACAACGTTTGGAGTATTTGCTTTCCAATCAGTATGAATGGGGCGACAAACCCAAGGGGGTAATAGACTGATGTAACTGTCGAGAGCACCCCTCTCCTTGTCAACGGGTTGTCTTTCACTTTGACTCTGAATTGGAATTCATCTGCCTCGATACACCATTGTACTCCAAGTGCACGTTCAACGTGAGGTTCTTCAAGAGCCAGGTCTTGTTCTTTGACTTGAGCTTGTTCTTCTAGGGGAATTGCTTCGAGCACTTCTTTATTGTTTGACACAAACTTATGCAAACGGAGTTTGCCTGTCTTGCAAAGTGCTCTTGACTCTTTGACCAGCTTTATGACTTCGGCTGTTGACGTTACACTAGCAAGTCCATCGTCAATGTAAAAACCTCTTTGGATAAACTTGACAGTCTCTTTGCTGAACTTGTCTTTACCTTTAGATGCTAGATGTTTGAGTCCGAAGTTACAGCATCCGGGAGAGGAAGCTGCCCCGAAAAGGTGCACTTTCATCCTGTACACTGAACGTTCGGAGTTCAAATCACCTTTGTCCCACCAGAGAAATCTCAGGTAGTCTTGATGTTCCTTGACAACATGGAATTGATGGAACATTCTCTCCACGTCACACATGAAGGCGATGGGACCCTTTCTGAAGCGGCATAACACTCCGACCAATGTGTTTGTGAGGTCTGGTCCAGTCAGAAGACGATCGTTGAGAGATGTTTCCTGGAAACGGGCAGAACAATCAAAAACCACACAGATCTTTGCAGGCTTATGGGGGTGGTAAACCCCGTGGTGAGGGATGTACCACGCTGTTGTGTTTTCCAGCTCTTGTACTGGGACTCTTTCTGCGTCACCGCGGGTTATGATGTCATCCATAAACTTGACATAATAGTTGTAGTATTTCTCGTTCCCTCTGAGTCTACGTTCCAATGAGGACAATTTGTGCTCAGCATATTGTTTGTTGTTTAGAAGATTTGGATTGTCTGTTTTGAATGGTAGTGGAAGTTCGTAGTGACCGTCTTCTTTTTGTCGTATGCCTTTTGTCACCTTTGTCATGAACAAAATATCTTCTTGAGAAATTGGATTGTCGTCTGTTGCATGCTCGGAGAGTCAGATTCCAAAGCCTTTATCACATCAATTGGATTGACTTATTTTACTTGAGTTCTGCATACAAAACGCACTTCTTGCTTGAGTTCAACTGCTGGTTGTGAAGCAGGAGTTACTTCACGCACAATGATTCTGTGACTTGTGCCGATGGCATCATTGTGATTGTGTACTTGATACGAGCAACCAACTATGCTCCAGCCGAGATCGGTTAGCTGTGCGTAGGGTTGGTTTTCTTTGCCTGCAAGAACTTCTCTTGGTAGAAGGGCTTGTTGACAGTTGTAGCCGATAAGCAGACCAACTTCACATTCGAGCATTGGTGGTAACTTATCTGCTAGCTTTTCCAGATGAGGCCACTTCAAAGCGGTTTCAGACCTGTTAACTGGGATAAACTCTCAAGTAAAGACTGGTGGTAATATGATTTTCTTTCCCCACTTATATCCTCTGACTTGAAGGTTTACCAGCTTCTCACATGGTATAACTATTGACTTGGCGGACATAGTAGATAGCTGCAGACTGGCTTTGCTTTTATCTGTGTTGAGATCTTGAGCTACTTCATCCAAGATGAAAGATGTATCGCTCTGTGAGTCAAGAAGCGCATACACTAAAACTTCTTTCTCTGGGTGGTTTGTGGATGAGACCCAGACAGGTAGTATAGAGGATGTCAACGTGTTTGAGGTGTCTTGAATTACCCTGTTAGAGATTGCGGTAGATTTGTCTTCATCCTTTGTGACTTTAGTGTCTACTTTGTCTTGAGAGTTATCCTCACTCTTTGCAGGTGTTGCCTTTTTATGTTCCATGAACTTGTCGTCATGCAGACATGTAGGATGTCTCCTTTGACATTTCTCACATGTGCTCCTTTTATCGCACTTCTTTGAATGATGTCCAATCTTTAAACATCCGAAACACAGCTTTTCTGTCTGTGCAAACTTGACATGATCTTGAACCATTTTTTCCATGAACTTGAAACATTTATCAAGAGTGTGGCCATTCCTTTTGCAGAAGAGACAGGTTACAGTATTTGCGTGACCTGAGCTTGAGTGACTTGAGTTTGTAGTAAATGTTTTTGCTTGAATGACTTGACTGCGTGAATGTTTGGGTTTACTTGTGTCCAAACCTTTGAGTGCTTGCATTGAGGCTATGGGATCGCACGCTAAGTCAGCTTCCATAGTCACAAACTCCACAAACGTGCGGAAGGATGGATACTCTCCATTATTTGTTTGTCTTATTTTCATGGCTTTGCCGTTCCATCTTGTAGTCAACCAATCTGGAAGTTTCAACAGGAGTCTCTGAATTTCCATACAATCATTGAGAACTTCTAATGCCTTTATGTGTGGTATCGCAGCTTCACAACTTCCAAGAAAGTCAGCAAATTCCCTTAACTCACTTCCATCTTTGTAGCTTATTTTCGGCCAACCATGAAGCTTGTCTCTGAAGCATTTTCCTATGGTGAACAGATCTCCAAAACGCTTTTCCAGCAATTTCCGAGCTGAGTCGTACGCTTCATTTGTACCTAATAGGAGGAATCCTTCTACTGCTCTTTTTGCAGATCCACCAAGATACTTCCTGAGATAGTAAAGTTTTTCATTCTTGGGAATGTTCTTTCTTTCAATTAAGGTTTCAAATGACAACTGCCGGTCTTTGAACTTCAGTGGGTCTCCAGTGAACACTGCAGGTTCTGGAGTTGGAAGTCGATTTCCACTTATTGCTTCTGCTAGTATGCCAACTAAATCAGAATTTGCTTGTGGTTGCGTTACAACTGTTTGAACTTGTGTGGCTTGAGGGATGAATGGTGGACTTGATGCTTTGAGTGTTTGACTTGTGGCCTTTGCTTGTATGATAAGGGTTTGTTGAATGTGTGGAGCAAACGCATGGCTTGTAGCATGAAAGACTTGGGTTGTGTTTATAGCTTGAAAGGGAATGCTTGGTGTGATAGGGATTGTTTGGGTTTCACTTGCTGCTTTAATACTGTGTGACAAACTTCGACTTTCAGCAGTACTTTCAACTTCATCGTAAACCTTTACGCGAGCTTTAGCAGCATTCATTTTCTTAACTTCTTCTAAGCGGTCGATCTTTCTACGCTGCTCTTCCATTGCTTGTTGCCTTGCAAAGTTCTCACGTTCCAATTTTTGTAGTTCAGCCTTTTCCTTTTCCTGCTTGTCCATTACTGCCAGTATTTCTTGAGATGCAGCTGCTTCAGCTTCCATTCTTTTTATTATTTGTGAGCGGGATTGTCCTGAACTACTTGTGGACCTTTGTGATTTTGACTTTGATTTAGAACTTTCAGATCCTAAGCATGATCCGACATCTGGCCACGATTCTTCGTCATCCTCAATGTCTCCTCCAAGCCATTTTTCAGCTCTGTTGACTATAAATCCGGAGAGTGACGTGCATGCATCAACTTTACGCCTAATTTCTGCTTCAGGAGATTGTATTTGACGTATCCGGTCATAAACAACTTGCACATCTTTACAAGTGATGTTTACGTTATTGATTAATTCCTTTAATTCACTTTCTGAAGCTTCCTTTCTCAGCATTACTCTGCTCAATCTTGCTTCATATCTCCATTTTTCAAAAACAAGTGAATATTTGTGTTTGAGGCTCTTTAGTTTCTCCTCTTGAAGTTCTTTACCCTTTTCGGTTAATGTTCTTAGTCTTTCACCTCTACGAACAGTTTTTTGTTCTGCAGCTTGCACTTCATCATGTTCTGCAACTTCGTTAAGTGGTAACTCTTCTTTATCTTTGTCAGTCATCTTTAGCGTTTGGTTAACACACTGTTTAAACTCCAAAAATACTTCTTCAAATTCGCTCAGTTGGACTTTACCTTGTAAGTATCTTTTTAGAAACTTAAAATGCTGTTTTGACCTTAAGCAAAATGCACAAAACTCTTATTTCAACGACAATGCATCACTTTGAGGTACAGTAAAAAATTAAGTAACTTTTGACAAATATGCTGTAGAAACTTATAGTGGACCTTTAAACTTGACTTAAACCACTCGTTTTTCAACTTTAGCAAAGTCCTTTCTTAATTTCCACTTTACTCATTCTTAATACATTGCTTAGTTGCTTGTGGACCGTGAGATCGACAGGCCGATCGGTGCGGCGTCTTCAGTAATGCGGACGTTGTACCGATCCGTTGTGGTGAAGAAGGAGCTGAGCCGGAAGGCAAAGCTCTCAATTTACTGGTCGATCTACGTTCCCATCCTCACCTATGGTCATGAGCTTTGGGTCATGACCGAAAGGATAAGATCACGAGTACAAGCGGCCGAAATGAGTTTCCTCCGCCGGGTGGCAGGGCTCTCCCTTAGAGATAGGGTGAGAAGCTCCGCCATCCGGAAGGAGCTCAAAGTAAAGCCGCTGCTCCTCCACATCGAGAGGAGCCAGATGAGGTGGTTCGGGCATCTGGTCAGGATGCCACCCGAACGCCTCCCTAGGGAGGTGTTTAGGGCACGTCCAACCGGTAGGAGGCCACGGGGAAGACCCAGGACACGTTGGGAAGACTATGTCTCCCGGCTGGCCTGGGAACGCCTCGGGATCCCCCGGGAAGAGCTAGACGAAGTGGCTGGGGAAAGGGAAGTCTGGGTTTCCCTGCTTAGGCTGTTGCCCCTGCGACCCGACCTCGGATAAGCGGAAGAAGATGGATGGATGGATGGATGGATAGTTGCTTGTGTGTGATGAGCTTTGGTACTGGCGCCCTCTGGTGTCGCACCACGGTACCGTCACCCACTGCACCTGCTGGCGTCTTCGTCTTGACGTCCTTCTCACCGGCGCTGGGCTGGGCGAGTTTTCACTGTGGCTCCGAAATGACAACACTGGCTCGGTTTCTTAAAGACGGGCTCTTTACCTGAGTTTAAGCCGTGAAAACTACAGGACAAGACATGAAATACAATGGGTTTAGAAATAGTTCAGTCCCAGGCAAACAAGGTGCCAAACAAAAATAGCTACCTCGTGGCCGCCTGCCACTTCGGAGGTTCTTGGGCAGCAAACACTCCAGTGTTGTGCAACTACATGAGCGTACAAAAATCAAACCAATGCACTCCACAAATATACAGAGTATTTCAACACAATATGACAAATACCTTGTTCAGTTAGCCAAATGTTCCCCACTGCTGCTGATGTCCCAAAGTCCTTTGCACGTCTGCAACTCCAAACACCACACCAAATCTCGCGAGAATAGCGGTGTGACAAAGAAAATAAATTGCCCTTTTTGTAGTACACCAAATGTGTCTTATTTACAAAAAATATAACATGACTTCAGAACCATAATAATTTACAACACAAAAGGTTAACCCATAAAACAAAAAATATTAAGTGTAAGTTTTCAACAACACATACATGTATATATATGTATATATATATATATATATATATATATATATATATATATATATATATATATATATATATATATATATATATATATATTGGGCTACCTTGCTTCTGCAGCCTTCATCAGAGGTGTCACGTGATGTTAGCGTGACGTCTGTGACGTGATATATGGATTGTACCATCAAGTGTTGTTAGGTACTTTACCTAACAACACTTTAACACTGTTACAAATATGCGCCACACTGTGAACCCACACCAAACAAGAATGACAAACACATTTCAAACACATGACAAACACATTTTTAGGGACGGCGTGGCGCAGTGGGAGAGTGGCTGTGCGCAACCCGAGGGTCCCTGGTTCAAATCCCACCTAGTACCAACCTCGTCACGTCCGTTGTGTCCTGAGCAAGACACTTCACCCTTGCTCCTGATGGGTGCTGGTTGGCGCCTTGCATGGCAGCTCCCTCCATCAGTGTGTGAGAATGGGTAAATGTAGAAGTAGTGTCAAAGCGCTTTGAGTACCTTGAAGGTAGAAAAGCGCTATACAAGTACAACCCATTTATCATTTATTTATTTACTAGCCTATATAAATCAACCATTTATAAATACACGTTAGTAGGCTAAATGAACCTCTTCAACATAACATTTAACTATGTATAATGTAGCGGCTGGCTACGGGGTGTTAGCCAATGACTTTGGCTGGGGGGCGGCACTTCCGGGAGAGATAGGGAAGTGACGTTATCGACAGGAAGTGAGAGTTTGCGTTGTCCCGGGAAAAGCGTTAGAGACATGAGAGCTGTTGTGTGGTTGTATTACATCTTGTGCAATAAAGACAAGACAAACGAAGAAGTTTTATAAGCCTACATTCCTGGGATTATTACAATATATATTTCTGAATTGGTTCAACCGCCACCCGCCCGAATCTATTTAAGATCAATTTTTTCGTCATGTCACCCGCCCGACCCGCGGTTTATCCGCGGACTCCGCGGTTGTGACCACAAACCGCGCGTCTCTAGTGTGTATGTATGTGTGTGTGTATGTATGTATATATATATATGTGTGTATGTGTGTGTGTGTATGTATATATATGTATATATATATATATGTATATATATATATGTATATATATATGTATATATATATATATATGTATATATATATATATATATATATATATATATATATAATGTGTGTATGTGTGTGTATGGATTTATATATATGTGTATGTACGTGTATATGTATATATATATATTTATATGTATATATATATGTGTGTATATATATATATATATACACATATATACATACATATATATATGTATATATGTATATATATGTATATATATATATATATATGTATATATATACAGTATATATATATATATATATATGTATATATGTATATATATATGTATATATGTATATATATATATATATATGTATATATGTATATATATATATATATATATATATGTATATATATATATATATATATATATATATATATATATATATATATATATATATATGTATGTATATGGCACAATTTTTATCTCCCCCCTGTCAATCAAATAGATTCAGTCAAAGCCTTTCTTAAATATGTCAATTTTTCTTTGTATAAACTCATCCAATTGCTGAATGACTCAGATAAAATAATTCCAGTGAGGAAGCAATGGAAAATAAGATGAAGAGTGTTTGGTTTTATCTCCTTAGTTATGTGTCATAGATGTTCTTATATTCCTTTTGTTGCCATGGACTCTTAATTATTTTGTAGTTAGTGGTCAGGACGCTCACCTGCTCCTGATCACTAATCAGAGAGCTATTTATACCTGCCTCGCCGTTTACGCCGCCTGGCACTCTTGTTTGCTACAAGCGATAGTTTGTTTGCCTTTATGCTACTCTTTAGGTTTTTTAATTGTTGCTTCCCATGTTAAAGACTACCGCGTGCAAGCTAGCGTGGAGCAAACGACTACCGCAAACATGCGACCCAAACACAACCGAGAGTCTGCCATTAACGGCACTTTTGAGTTTGGCTAAGCAATGTATTAGCCGAGTGCAGGCGGCAACATATGGGAAAGCTAATTCTCACCGAACACTGAAATGGTTTTGATCTTCTGCAAGGAGCGTTTTCTCTGAACCTCCCACTTAATGTTTTGACACCGTTCCGCATGTAAATGCTCAGCACGGCACTCATGAATACCGAGAGCTCTCCTTTTGCTCGTCGATTGTCGGAGTGGTTGGAGATCATTTAATTCTTTGGAGATGGTGATTAACACGTGCATTTATTCCAGGCTGTGCACCTCTTTGATGCTAGTGGAGGGAGAGCGACCACAAGAGAGAAAGGATGGGATGATGAGGAGGAGGAGTGAACATTGCCACACACTATTACCGTCATGTGTGGCAAAGCAGGAGGAAAAAAAAGGATTTTGCATAATTTAGACAAATTATCTGGACTGTAATTCTTCATTTATCTTTGTCCTAAAGTTACTTTGTTCACTTACATTTTTGTTCACTTAAAAGCTTCACGAGTCATACTCATGTTATCATTCCAACCCATCCCTTAACCAGACAGAGACACGTTCGATGCTCCCCCGCTGATATGTCGGCAACTTTCTTTGGTTAAATAGCTCATTGTTTTTTTTTTTTGTTTTTTGAAAGGTCATCTCCCAAATAATGATTCAGAGCTCATGCAAAAGGGCATCTAGTCCTGAATGAATCCGGCAGCGAAGGTCATTTGCAGAGCGCCGCTGTGTGTATTATGTATCTCATCCGGAAGCTTCAATGTTTTATGTTCATATTTAGACGTCCCATCAAAAGTCATGTGGTCTCCTATTACTTAATGTTTGAGTATAAGCTAAATATGCAACCAGCATCTCTGCAGTTGTCTTATGTTTGGGATCTACCGTTTTTTGGACTTTAAGGCGCACTTAAAGTGATATGTGTGACCAGTAGATTATCAGTCACACATAATAAATACGTGTAGGCTGCAATATGACTCAAGTAAACAACAGCAACATGTTAAATGTTCCAATGGGAATATAGAACATTACACACGGCACTCAAAAATCTGTCAAAATGTTTTAGTACTAAAACCTTTTTTTTTTTTAGCGATTTTGCCTTTCGTTCACAATCATTATGTAAAACATGATGACGGATGGATGGATTTTTTTTTGTTCATGCATTCTAAATATTAAATACATTCGATCAAATGTCCTCTTACAAAAAAGCCTATGCTTATAGAACACCTAAAAAAAACATCCAAAAACCTCCATTCAGGTTGTATATACATGATGTAAGTACAGTGGGGCACAAAAGTATTTAGTCAGCCACTGATTGTGCAAGTTCTCCCACTTAAAATGATGACAGATGTCTGTAATATTCATCATAGGTACACTTCAACTGTGAGAGACAGAATGTGAAAAAAAAATCCAGGAGTTCACATTGTTGGAATTTTAAAGAATTTATTTGTAAATTATAGTGGAAAATAAGTATTTGATCAACCATTTAATGCTCTCACTGATGGAAGGAGGTTTTGGCTCAAAATATCATGATACATGGCCTCATTTAATTTTTCATTATCATGGATCAATCATCCTGTTCGCTTAGTAGAAAAACAGCCCCAAAGGATGATGTTTCCACCCCCATGCTTCACAGTAGGTATGGTGCTCTTGGGATGCAACTCAGTATTCTTCTTCCTCCAAACACGACAGGTTGAGTTTATACCAAAAAGTTCTATTTTGGTTTCATCTGACCAAATGAAATCCTCCCAATTCTCTGCTGTATCATCCATGTGCTCTCTGGCAAACTTCAAACGGGCCTAGATATGCACTGGCTTAAGTAGGGGGACATGTCTGGCACTGCAGGATTTGATTCCCTGTCGGCGTAGTGTGTTACTGATGGTAACCTTTGTTACTTTGGTTCCAGCTCTCTGCAGGTCACTCACCAGGTCCCCCCGTGTGGTTCTGGGATTTTTGCTCACCGTTCTCATGATCATTTTGACCCCACGGGATGATATTTTGTGTGGAGCCTCAGATCGAGGGAGCTTATCAGTGGTCTTGTATGTCTTCAATTTTCTGATAATTGCTCCCACAGTTGATTTTTTTCACACCAAGCTGCTTGCCTCTTGTAGATTCCCTCTTCCCAGTCTGGTGCAGGTTTACAATTCTTTTCCTGGTGTCCATCGACAGCTCTTTGGTCTTGGCCATAGTGGAGTTGAGGTCTGACTGTTTGAGGCTGTGGAAAGGTGTCTTTTATACAGATAACGAGTTCAAACAGGTTCCACTAATACAGGTAATGAGTAGAGGACAGAAGAGCTTCTTAAAGAAGAAGTTACAGGTCTGTGAGAGCCAGAGATCTTCCTTGTTTGAAGTGACCAAATACTTATTTTCCACCATAATTTAAGAATAAATTCTTTAAAATTCCTACAATGAGAATTCCTGGATTTTTTTTTTCACATTCTGTCTCTCACAGTTGAAGTGTACCTATGATGAAAATTACAGACCTCTGTCATCATTTTAAGTGGGAGAACTTGCACAATCGGTGGCTGACTAAATACTTTTTTGCCCCACTATATATGTAATGTAGTAATAATCCCATTTATAAAAACATTTAATATTTACAGCATGTATGTATTTTGATAATATTAAGCATACGCGGCACATTGATTTCAAAACACATCATGTTTGCTCTTTTGCCTCCACTGATTATTACTCACTGCAAACTTAATGAGAGCCACCAAAAATAATCCATCATCACTTACTGTACAATGTCTGCTGTCATTAGGATGCCGACTGCTATTATGTTCATATATTCCCATTTAGATGAAAAATGTCTCATAATCCTCACAAAGAAAGGGAGTGGGAATGTTGCTAGTGCTTTTCTTGTCATTTTCGCCAGTTCAAAGTTTAAATTCCATCCATCCATCCATCCATCCATTTGGATTACCTACTCAGACGTGTCCAGGTGGGATGCATGATTTATTATCTACATTATTATAAACTTACAGGGAGCAGGGAAGCGACGAAGCAGTACACCACTCGATGATGTAAACATAAGGAAACACGGAATTGATTACATCGCCGTTACAAATAGTTTGTCTGCGTTAACACTTATAATAACAATATCACTAATACTTGGTCAATATTCAAGTCACGAAATGTCAATTAAGTATTGTTAGCACTTTTTGAATGATTATTTATTGGATTTTATGGGCGGATTTTATGTAAGCGGTCTTTTATCTACGTTTATTTAATATTTAGAATGCATAAAAAAAATCCATCTGTCATGTCTTTTGTAATGATTGTGAATGACAGGCAAAATAAAACAAAAATGTGAAGTTCCCCTTCAAAAGCCAGCACAAATAATGTTTTAAAGAGTTTAGAACACAGCTTTTGGATGTTCTCAAATAAACCAATTTGCAACTTTTTTCCACCTCAAAAAAAGATGCTAATAACGCACTCCGATAAACAAGCAAACACGGTATACATCAGGGGTGTCAAAAGTAAGGCACTTAGGCCAGATCAGGACCGAAAACAGGTTTTATTCGGCCTGCGGGATGAGTTTAATTATAAAAATGAGACAACATTTTTGAATGAAAGAAACTGCTGTTCTAAATGTGTCCACTAGATGTCGCAATAGCAATTTTTTGTATATTTGTAGATTATGCTACATATGTAAAAAAAAAAAAAACCCTAATGTTAGTGCACCAGTCCAGGAAAATGAGCAACTACATACAGATCACTTTTCCATATGAGTTGGGAAATTGTGTTACATGTAAATATAAACGGAATACATTGATTTGCAAATCCTTTTCAACCCATATTCAGTTGAATGCACTGCAAAGACAGGATATTTGATGTTAAAACTTAATAATAATTAATTAACTGAGAATTTCATGGCTGCAACACGTGCCAAAGTAGTTGGGAAAGGGCATGTTCACCACTATGTTACACCACCTTTTCTTTTAACAACACTCAATAAATGTTTGTGAACTGAGGAAACTAATTGTTGAAGCTTTGAAAGTGGAATTCTTTCCCATTCTTGTTTTATGTAGAGCTTCAGTCGTTCAACAGTGCGGGGTCTCTGCTGTCGTATGTGGGCTACACATTTTCGATGGGAGACAGGTCTGGACTGCAGGCGGGCCAGGAAAGTACCCGCACTCTTTTTTTACGAAGACACGCTGTTATAACACGTGCTGAATGTGGCTTGGCATCGTCTTGCTGAAATAAGCAGTGGCGTCCATGAAAAAGACGGCGCTTAGGTGGCAGCATATGTTGTTCCAAAAGCTGTATGTACCATTCAGCATTAATGGTGCCTTCGCAGATCTGTAAGTTACCTATGCCTTGGGCACTAATGCACCCCCATACCATCACAGATGCTGGCTTTTGAACTTTGCGTCGATAACAGTCTGGATAGTTTGCTTCCCCTTTGGTCCGGATGACACAAATATTTCCAAAAATAATTTCAAATGTGGACTCGTCAGACCACAGAACACTTTTCCACTTTGCATCAGTCCATCTTAAATGATCTCGGGCCCAAGGAAGCCGGTGGCATTTCTGGATGTTGTTGATAAAAAGCTTTCGCTTTGCATAGTAGAGCTTTACCTTGTACTAACAGATGTAGCGACAAACTGTATTTAGTGACAGTGGTTTTGTGAAGTGTTCCTGAGCCCATGTGGTGATATCCTTTAGAGATTGATGTCGGTTCTTGATACAGTGCCGTTTAAAGGAATCGAAAGTCAGTCATTCAATGTTGGTTTCTCGCTATGCCGCTTACGTGGAGGAATATCTCCAAATTCTCTGAACCTTTTAACGATGTTATGGACCGTAGATGTTGAAATCCCTAAATTTCTTGCAATTGCACTTTGAGAAACGTTACACTGTTTGACTATTTGCTCACGCAGTTGTGGACAAAGGGGTGTACCTCGCCCCATCCTTTCTTGTGAAAGACTGAGCATTTTTTGGGAAGCTGTTTTTATACCCAATGATGGCACCGACCTGTTCCGAATTTGCCTGCACACCTGTGGGATGTTCCAAATAAGTGTTTGATGAGCATTCCTCAACCTTATCAGTATTTATTGCCACCTTTCCCAACTTCTTTGTCACGTGTTGCTGGCATCAAATTCTAAAGTTAATGATTATTTGCAAAAAAAAAAATTTATCAGTTTGAACATCAAATATGTTGTGTTTGTAGCATATTCAACTGAATATGAGTTGAAAATGATTTGCAAATCATTGTATTCCGTTTATATTTACATCTAACACAATTTCCCAACTCATATTGAAACGGGGTTTGTAAATATCCTGTAATTTGATTTGGATATTATTTTTATATCCTGAAAATTAGCACCAATGACTTGACTGATTAACACTATCACATAATGTATTCAAAAAATATATAAACCGACAAATAAGTTTAAAAAAAAAACAACAACATTATGATTTGTACAATTTCCAGAATGTGCTTTTTCTATTTTTAAACAAAGAAAACAATCGGAAGTTGTCTTTATTTTTATGTTATCTTGCCGTGATTTTACCATTTTGGAGTAGATTTTTCTCTATTTGGCCTCTGCTCTAAAATGAGTTGGACACCCCTGTTATAAATGAAATAGTTCACTGAGGTCTACAGATGGTCACCACCGGGGCCGGTGTCGACTGAAACTGTGTTTCCCCTTGCTTTGGGAGTGCTGGAGCTAGCTTTTTGTCCTCCTGCAGTCAAATGCCTCGTAGGTGGTGATTTTGAGTCAGGCCAAAGCGACATTTTGTCTGAGCAATGATGCTGCTATTGAGCATGTTGTCAACAAAAGAATCATCACGAGAAATTGTCCTGGTCTCGTCTGGCGGCACACAATGGCCTCCACACTTACAAAATACTCTCATTTTGTTATTTATTTTTTTTGTTATCAGAATGTTCTGTGAATCGTTTTGACAGTGGATACAAGAGAAAGAGCACTGTGACTCCCATTCATCAGTATCTGCGAACCGAGGAAATACAAGAAGCAATGGGCGGGGGTTACAATGATGGGCTACTGTAAAAGAAAAGAGGGTATATGGTGCTGGCTACATCTGCACTGACCTGTCATTAGATGTGGACAAACTGTGCAGGGGATGACGGGGGACAAAGGAGGCGATTAGTCGGACCGAGCAGTAGTAATGCACTCCCAGGGGCGCAGTAAGTCAGGTCGCTCGATGCTGCACCCAGGTTCGCAGAGCAATTAAGCCAGCCGAGAGAGTCAAAGTGGCTTAGCTTGATGTCCGCTACCTCTGTGGCGGTGTTCAGAGCAGAGGGTCACTTTCAATCCCTATCAGTCCACCTGTGTCTTAATGCACCCATCCCCACTGGCTGCAGAAGCTGAGAACACAGCCAAAGGGACAAGCGACCAGAGCAATACTCGGGAGCATTTATTCGACCCTTATTCCATAATTGTGCCTGACATCCTTTGGCTTCTCTCCCAGACTGCCAATAACGTATATTTGCCTTTTTTTTTTTATCCCCTGTATCGTAATAAATTGTTTATAGAGGGGGGAGCAAGCTGTTCCCAATGAATACACATCCCAATAAAGAAAGATATGGCTATTATAAAATAATGTGAAATATATCATTTGCTGCTTTTGCCAAAATCGCTCACTGAGTGGGCCCTGCGATGAGGTGGCGACTTGTCCAGGGTGTACACCGCCTTCCGGCCAAATGCAGCTGAGATAGGCTCCAGCGACCCCAAAAAGGACAAGCGGTAGAAAATGGATGGGGATTCTTCAAATTGAAAGTGTTTTTTACTCTTATAATTGGTTTTAAGTGAATTTTCTAGGCTTTTAAATGTGCTAAATGGAATAAATCCTTCAAATTACCGTATTTTTCGCGCACCGGATTAAAGTTATTGATTTTTTTTCTGAATGTGAAACATTTCCTTGTGGTTCACATCAATGGTTCTCAAATGGGGGTACGCGTACCCCTGGGTGTACTTGAAGGTATGCCAAGGGGTACGTGAGATTTTTTTTTAAATTATCTATAAATAGCAACAATTCAAAAAACCTTTATAAATATATTTATTGAATAATACTTCAACAAAATATGAATGTAAGTTCATAAACTGTGAAAAGATATGCAACAATGCAATATTAATTTTTGTGGACTTGTTACATAAATATTGATGATATAGATTTCTTTTTTTTGTGAAGAAATGTTTAGAATTAAGTTCATGAATCCAGGTGGATCTCTTACAGTCCCCAAAGAGGGCACTTTAAGTTGATGATTACTTCTATGTGTAAAAATCTTTATTTAAAATTGATCCACTTGTTTATTTTTCAACAAGTTTTTAGTTATTTATCTTTTTTTCCAAATAGTTCAAGAAAGACCACTACAAATGAGCAATATTTGGCACTGTTATACAATTTAATCAATCAGAAACTGATGACATAGTGCTGTATTTTACTTCTTTATCTCTTTTTTTCAACCAAAAATGCTTTACTCTGATTAGGGGGTACTGGAATTAAAAGAATGTTCACAGGGGATACATCACTGAAAAAAGGTTGAACCACAGGTCTACATAACATGTAATGGTGGTTCTTTGGTCAAAATGTTGCATTGATTGTTTTACAGATCATCTTCATCTTGATTTTAAGCCTAATAGTCCAAAAATACGGTATTCAATTCTTACTGTCTGACCTCTGCAGATGACAAGAGTGCAAACATGTTCCTACTTCTTTATTTTACAAAAATGCCATACATTACCCATGACTGCCGGGCAACGAGAAAACCCAATAAGAACCTCAGCGTTCTGGAAGCATTTTAACCGTATACTGCCCCCCGGACACTTTTTTTTTTTTTAAATGTACTTTTTTTTCAACCCCCCCCCTTCCCGCTACCAGACTGCCAGACAAGCAAGATTACAAGAATGAAGGCGTCGGTTCCTTGAGGGGGAACAATTTTCGACTTACTTGCGGCACGTTCATGAGCTCTCTCTCACATAGGGGGTCCGCAGAGAAATCTGCGTTCCAATTTACAGCTACCCCAGGATTGTACGCCTGCCCGTCCTAAAACCAGCTCTTTGTTACCTTCCATTAATTTGAACAGAAACGGGAAAAACTTCAAAAGGCTACAAAACGGAGCGGTTCTCCTCCCCGAGCTTATACATCTCGCATGTCCTCCACTTTCATTTGACGCCAATTAATTCTTAAGCCCCTTAATAGAATTCATGCATGTTAGAGTGGATTATTCGCCAACATTGAGGCACGCTTGTGTGCAGTCTTGCAGTGTTCCTCCATTGCAGGCGAGAGGGTATGGATAGGTCAAAGCAGAAAGACAGTTAATTGAAGTTGTACATAATAAAGGCGGTTTATTAATGATTGATCAAAGAGCCGTTAAATTGAAATGCGTTGGCATCAATTAATCATCCCCCCAGATGCCACTTATCAGCCGTTTCCATCGCGTCATCATAGCGGCCCTGCAGACTGCAGCAGTTGTGCCGAGCCGATGATCATTCATCATGTTGTGCTGCGCTCTTAAAGGTAGCCTCACGCCCGCGACATAGTGATTAAAACGCCTGTGCCATCAAGCTCTGCGGGCTGGCTCCTCTCGCCACCCCCTCTGGAAATTGGCTGGGGTCTTTTATTGTGGACAGGGAGAAACTCGATGTCTGCGAGTTATTGATACTCTTTGAACTTTTAAAACCTGGATACTTTTGGTGCGTTGTTCTGCGATTCTTTCAGAGGGTCCTTTGAAGGACAACCGCTCTGTAGAGAGGAGAACGATACAATCAAGTCAAGGGCATCTACACAATCGCACATAAATAGTGGATTTAGCACCTGCCGTGCATTGTGGTGTCATTGATGGCGGTTCCAAGGTATTCGGTGTTAAAGAGTTGTAATCACTTTGTGTATCGGGGATCGTTCTTCAAACAAATGGCTTTTATGTCCCCGTTGCAATCAGAAGGTACAATGTAGCCGCTAAGTCTGGTCTGATATGCAGTTGGTAGTCGACTTTTGTCCCTTTTTGGACCCTTAAAGGCCTACTGAAACCCACTACTACCGACTACGCAGTCTTATAGTTTATATATCAATGATGAAATATTAACATTGCAACACATCAATCAATCAATCAATGTTTACTTATATAGCCCTAATTCAATAGTGTCTCAAAGGACTGCACAAACCACAACACATACCACTACGACATCCTCGGTAGGCCCACATAAGGGCAAGGAAAACTCACACCCAGTGGGACGTCGGTGACAATGATGACTATGAGAACTTTGGAGAGGACGAAAGCATTGGATGTCGAGCGGGTCTAACATGATACTGTGAAAGTTCAATCCATAGTGGATCCAACACAGCCGCGAGAGTCCAGTCCAAAGCAGATCCAACACAGCAGCGAAGAGAGTCCACGGCCTTTTTATTTTACTAAATTGCAATTTAAAATTTCCCGCTAAGTGTCCTGTTGAAAACGTCGCGAAATGTTCACGTGTACGCGTGACGCCACGGACTGTCAGGCGATATGAGCGCTGCGCACACACACAGCTAAAAGTCGTCTGCTTTAACCGCATAATTACACAGTATTTTGGACATCTGTGTTGCTGAATATTTTGCAATTTGTTCAATTAATAATGGAGAAGTTAAAGTAGAAAGATGGAGTTGGGAAGCTTTAGCCTTTAGCCACACAAACACACTGTGATTCCTTGTTTAAAATTACCGGAGGTGAAACTTTCCTATGGATCAGAGCGGTCAAGCGAACATGGATCCCGACCAAATGTCAACCAGAAGTTTTCGGTGAGAAATTTGTGGTAAAAAGTCGCCACTTACCGGAGATCAGCTGAGCTTGTGCCGTCCGTACAGCTGCCGTTGACTTCCATCAGACACTGGCCTCAAGACACCCGTGGATACACCCTTCCGACTATCAGGTACTATTAAACTCACTAAAACACTAGCAACACAATAGAAAGATAAGGGATTTCCCAGAATTATCCTAGTAAATGTGTTTAAAAACATCTGAATCTGTCCCAATGCAATTGCGTTTTTTTTTTAACTTGATTTTTTTTTCTTTTTTTTTTTTCTCGTCCGTCGCTATCAATATCCTAAAACACGAATCTTTCATCCTCGCTCAAATTAATGGGGAAATTGTCTTTTTCTCTGTCCGAATATCTCTTTTTGTTGGAGGCTCCCATTAAAAACAATATGAATATGTGAGGAGCCATCAACATGTGACGTCATCGTCTGCGACTTCCGGTAAAGGCAGGGCTTTTCTGTTAGCGACCAAAAGTTGCGAACTTTATCGTCGATGTTGTCTACTAAATCCTTTCAGCAAAAATATGGCAATATCGCGAAAAGATCAAGTATGACACAGAATGGACCTGTTATCCCCGTTTGAATAAGAAAATCTCATTTATTATTCCGCTCTCGAGGGGCTCTTGCTAAATATGGAACATTTGGCAGAAATACCGGACAATTCTACAAACTTTATGGCTGGCTCACATCGTGGTCACTCCGTGATCACGTACGACCGCCAGACACTTCTGGATGTGGAAATATCGGGCCGTTTTGGACTGATAGACGCGTGCGTGCTAGACCTGCTAACTAGCGTGGGAATACGTCGGCGGCTACACCCAGCGGCCTGTGAAGCCGGGGAGTCTAGTAGCAGCGGGGGCCGTCTACGGAGCAGACGCCAGCGGTGTGATCGGAAACACGGATGTCGAGCGGGGTTAAAAACAAAGCAGGAGGCTAATCCCCACAGAACACCACTTCCCTCCATCATGCAGCCGGATTTAAATGGAAAATGTGAGACTACTGGTCTGCGTAAGGAGTCAGTTAAATTAGAATAAGTTTTTTCTGCTTTGAGGGTTTCAGAGTTGGACATGTGTCCTACCGAGGTGGCTAACTATGATGCGTGCAGTTTATCAAAGCAACAAACAAACAATCGGAAAATTCCCGTTACTGAGGTGGCTAACCATGATGCGTGCAGTTTATCAAAGCAACAATCAAACAATCGGAAAATTCCTGTCGTATCAATTCCTAGATATGGTCGTAATTATACTAAATGCACTGGGCATAATAAACACAACATTATTAATATTGCTACTACGGATAATTTGATCAAAAACTCCCTAAAACAGCCCACTACCTATAATATAGGTTTTTTAAACATAAGATCATTGTCTCCCAAAACGTTATTAGTTAATGATATTATCAGAGAAAACAATCTTAACGTCATCGGTCTCAGCGAAACCTGGCTTAAACCAAACGACTTTTTTGCGCTAAATGAGGCATGTCCTCCTAACTTTACACATGCGCATATTGCCCGTCCGCTTAAAAGGGGTGGGGGGGTCGCACTAATATACAACAAAAACTTTAACCTTAGTCCTAACATAAATAATAAATATAAATCGTTTGAGGTGCTTATTATGAGGTCTGTCACACCGCTGCCTCTACACCTGGCTGTTATCTACCGCTCCCCAGGGCCCTATTCGAACTTTATCAATGAATTCTCAGAGTTCGTTGCTGATCTAGTGATACACGCCGATAATATAATCATAATGGGGGACTTTAATATCCATATGAATACCCCATCGGACCCACCGTGCGTAGCGCTCCAGACTGTAATTGATAGCTGGATACCCCATCGGACCCACCATGCGTAGCGCTCCAGACTGTAATTGATAGCTGTGGTCTCACACAAATAATAAATGAACCCACGCATCGCAACGGTAATACGATAGACCTAGTGCTTGTCAGGGGTATCACCGTTTCCAAAGTTACGATACTCCCGTATACTAAAGTATTGTCCGATCATTACCTTATAAAATTCGAGGTTCAGACGCATGTTCTTCAAACTAATAATAATAATAACTGCTATAGCAGCCGCAACATTAATACGGCCACAATGACAACTCTTGCTGACCTACTGCCCTCGGTAATGGCACCATTTCCAAAGTATGTGGGCTCTATTGATAACCTCACTAACAACTTTGACGACACCCTGCGCAAAACCATTGATAACATAGCACCGCTAAAGTTAAAAAAGGCTCCAAAAAAGCGCACCCCATGGTTTACAGAAGAAACTAGAGCTCAGAAATTATTATGTAGAAAGCTGGAACGCAAATGGCGCACGACTAAACTTGAGGAGCACCATCAAGCATGGAGTGATGGTTTAATAACTTATAAACGCATGCTTACCTTAGCTAAAGCTGAATATTACTCAAATCTCATCCACCGTAATAAAAATGATCCTAAATTTTTGTTTAGTACGATAGCATCGCTAACCCAACAAGGGACCCGTTCCAGTAGCTCAACCCACTCAGCTGATGACTTTATGCAATTCTTTAGTAAGAAAATTGAAGTCATTAGAAAGGAGATTAAAGACAATGCGTCCCAGCTACAACAGTGTTCTATTAACACTGGTACGATTGTATATACAGCGGATACTGCCCTCAAAAATAATTTCTCTCGTTTTGCGGAAATAACATTAGAGGAATTGTTACAACGTGTAAATGGAATAAAACAGACAACATGTTTACTTGACCCTCTTCCTGGGAAACTGATCAAGGAGCTCTTTGTATTATTAGGTCCATCAGTGCTAAATATTATAAACTTATCACTTTCCTCGGGCACTGTTCCCCTAGCATTCAAAAAAGCGGTTATTCATCCTCTTCTTAAAAGACCTAACCTCGATCCTGACCTCATGGTAAACTACCGACCGGTGTCTCACCTTCCCTTTATTTCAAAAATCCTTGAAAAAATTGTTGCGGAGCAGTTAAATGAACACTTAGCGTCTAACAATCTATGTGAAACCTTTCAATCCGGTTTCAGGGCAAATCACTCCACGGAGACAGCCCTCGCAAAAATGACTAATGATCTATTGCTAACGATGGATTCTGATGCGTCATCTATGTTGCTGCTCCTCGATCTTAGCGCTGCTTTCGATACCGTCGATCATAATATTTTATTAGAACGTATCAAAACACGAATTGGTATTTCAGACTTAGCCCTGTCTTGGTTTAACTCTTATCTTACTGATAGGATGCAGTGTGTCTCCCATAACAATGTGACCTCGGACTACGTTAAGGAAACGTGTGGAGTTCCCCAGGGTTCGGTCCTTGGCCCTGCACTCTTCAGCATCTACATGCTGCCACTAGGTGACATCATACGCAAATACGGTATTAGCTTTCACTGTTATGCTGATGACACCCAACTCTACATGCCCCTAAAGCTGACCAACACGCCGGATTGTAGTCAGCTGGAGGCGTGTCTTAATGAAATTAAACAATGGATGTCCGCTAACTTTTTGCAACTCAACGCCAAAAAAACGGAAATGCTGATTATCGGTCCTGCTAGACACCGAACTCTATTTAATAATACAACTCTAACATTTGACAACCAAACAATTAAACATGGCGACACGGTAAAGAATCTGGGTATTATCTTCGACCCAACTCTCTCATTTGAGGCACACATTAAAAGCGTTACTAAAACGACCTTCTTTCATCTCCGTAATATCGCTAAAATTCGCTCCATTCTGTCCACTAAAGACGCTGAGATCATTATCCATGCGTTTGTTACGTCTCGCCTCGACTACTGTAACGTATTATTTTCGGGTCTCCCCATGTCTAGCATTAAAAGATTACAGTTGGTACAAAATGCGGCTGCTAGACTTTAGACAAGAACAAGAAAGTTTGATCACATTACGCCTGTACTGGCTCATCTGCACTGGCTTCCTGTGCACTTAAGATGTGACTTTAAGGTTTTACTACTTACGTATAAAATACTACACGGTCTAGCTCCAGCCTATCTTGCCGATTGTATTGTACCATATGTCCCGGCAAGAAATCTGCGTTCAAAGGACTCCGGCTTATTAGTGATTCCCAAAACCCAAAAAAAGTCTGCGGGCTATAGAGCGTTTTCCGTTCGGGCTCCAGTACTCTGGAATGCCCTCCCGGTAAAAGTTCGAGATGCCACCTCAGTAGAAGGATTTAAGTCTCACCTTAAAACTAATTTGTATACTCTAGCCTTTAAATAGACTCCCTTTTTAGACCAGTTGATCTGCCGTTTCTTTTCTTTTTCTTCTATGTCCCACTCTCCCTTGTGGAGGGGGTCCGGTCCGATCCGGTGGCCATGTACTGCTTGCCTGTGTGTCGGCTGGGGACATTTCTGCGCTGCTGATCCGCCTGCGCTTGTGATGGTTTCCTGCTGGCTCCGCTGTGAACAGGACTCTCGCTGCTGTGTTGGATCCGCTTTGGACTGGACTCTCGCGACTGTGTTGGATCCATTGTGGATTGAACTCTCACAGTATCATGTTAGACCCGCTCGACATCCATTGCTTTCCTCCTCTCCAAGGTTCTCAGTCATCATTGTCACCGACGTCCCACTGGGTCATTATTGTCACCGATGTCCCACTGGGTGTGAGTTTTCCTTGCCCTTATGGGGGCCTACCGAGGATGTCGTGGTGGATTGTGCAGCCCTTTGAGACACTAGTGATTTAGGGCTATATAAGTAAACATTGATTGATTGATTGATTGATTGATTTCTGTAGGCCTTTAACAGGGCCGACCATGTGGTAAATACGTATTTGCTAACCAAGGCAATGAATAAATCCGCTTAAAAATGTACTGAAGCAAATACAAGAAATAGAATGCTCTTTTTTAAGAGAGATTTTGAGAAGACACAAATACTAGAGCAGGCCTGGGCAATTATTTTGCCTCGGGGGGACACATTTAGAAAAAAAATGTGTCTGGGGGCTGGTATATCTATTTTTAGGAACACTTATACAAAAGCTCACAATAATGTCTGATTGAATGCTAAAAATGTTATAACACACCTCCTTAAAACGGAATGGAATACCATTTGTTAACTGAATGAGAAAATCAGAGTGCAAATGAAATTAAAGAATGTGGGATTTACACTATTAACTATGAATGATAAAAACCTGAATATTGACAACATATTTTATTTTAATTTTTTTCCAAGATGGCGCCGCTGTAGTGGCTGCTGTTGGCAGAAGCTCTGTGCTCTTGTGTCATGTTTCCCTATTGTTTTCATGTGTTATTATATATGTATATATATATATATATATTTTGTTTTGGTCCGTGACCCTTTGGGACTGTGTGACAAGGAGTGGCACTTTCGTGACCTCTGCGGTGCTTTTTGTGGACTTCTGGATCTGCCTCCCAGGAGCCTTTTGGCCAAGGAGACCAGCTGCTTGGTCTCTGCTACACCAGAGTCAGTTTGGAGAGACTGGAGGAGATGCAGATGAAGAGACAGGGCTGAGGAGCTGGCACTGAGCGCCGGGACGGACAAACTTCATAGTGTCTTGGCTGAATGAGCAGGTATCGGACTCCTCAGTCTTTTTGGACGTATCCTCGCTCATCCATGCAGACTGGACACTGGCCGAGAGTTGGTTGGCGGCCGAGAGTGGAGTCGGCTCTCTTGGTTGCTTTGTTGGGTCTGCTCCTGTCTCTGGCCATGCTCTCTCCACCCTAGCAGACGACGGAATTGAACACTGCAAAGGCCACCACAGTGTATATGTTTCTTTTACTTTTTATTCATAGCTGTATGTAGAAGTGTCTGGTTGTATCAGCTCAGCTACTTTAATGTCTTTCATGTCCTCTGATTTCTTTGATGTTTCCCTCTTACACACATGTGAGGGGGATGTGTACTATGGCTATGAGTTGTTTTTTTCCCTCAGTCTGCACCCCCTCTCCAGGGGCCCAGGTTTAGACATTTTTTTTTATTTTTCTTTATTTTAATCTTTTATTTTATTTACCTGTATCTCACCTTTTCTGTAAGGGGCGCCGGAAGTCGGCAGATCCGTCAGCGATTCTGTTCTGTCTCCCTGTAATGTTTGTCTGATCTTGAATGGGATTGTGCTGAAAATGTTAAATTTCCTGAAGGAACTCTCCTGAAGGAATAAATAAAGTTCTATCCATCTATCTAGCTATCTGTCTGTCTGTCTGTCTGTCTGTCTGTCTGTCTGTCTGTGTCTGTATGAACGTCACACCACCTCTCAATGTACATATTTTACAATCAAGCAAAACTCAACAAAAATGCAACAAAAAATGAAATATATCAGTTTCGAACTTTGTTGTAAAAATGTCCTTTCGCTTCTGTTCCTGACACCCGCTTTTCAGGCTGGCCGCTCTGGAAACGCTCCCCACCCACACTGCTTGGTGCCTCGTCTGAGCTGCTGTGACGTAGATGACCATAGAAACTAATTAGATTACCATAGTAACTAATTAGATGACCATAGTAACTAGTATATCATGCATAGAGCAGATTCCAACCATTGAAATACTTTGTGTAGTTCAAGACTTACAGTCTTTAGAAGACATCACTGCACATAATGGCAGCTACAGTTTCCATCTTAAAGATCCAAGAAAAATATTTGGGAATGTCCGACGGGCCAGAGAGGGGTGTCCAATTATTGTGTTGATTGCGATGAATTAATTAGTCAGTTCAGTTCAGTTTATTTATTTATATAGCACATTTAAAAAACACCCCAGTTGGCCAATGTGCTGTACAGACATAAGAAAAGGTGCACATCATGTCACATTTACATGGTAACACGGAAGGGTGAATAAAATACAGTAGCAAAATATACCATTGAAGAAGTGCAGAATAACCACCTAAAATACTAAAATGTAATAAATACCCTATTTTTTCGACTATAAGGCACACTTAAAATCTTTTCATTTTCTCAAAACTCGACAGTGCTCTTTATAACCCGGTGCGCCTAATGTACGGAATAATTTTGGTTGTGCTTACCGAACTCGAAGCTATTTTATTTGGTACATAGTGAAATGATAAGTGTGACTAATAGATGGCAGTCACACTTAAGAGATATCTGTAGACCGCAATATGACTCAAGTAAACACCACCAACATTTGATATGTTCCATTGAAACTATAGAACATTACACAGTGTGCTCAAAAATGTATCAAAATGTTTTAGTACGACTTTGGTAAGCTAATAAGCCGCACCGCTTGATGGATTGTACTGTGCTTCAACATACCAGTATTATTATGGTGTGTGTATAAGGTAAGACATATTATCCGGCGTTTTGTTTCGCAATATTACGCAAAACCAACTTTTTTTACTTTCTGGTACCTGCTGATCTGTATTTGGGATCTGCATAAATCCTGAAAATGTGAGCGCGTCCGTCTTTTTCTCTCTCTTCTTATGTGGCATTAATCTTCTGCTGTTACTATTTCTAATATAAAATAGCGTAAAACTTCTTTCTTTTAGCTGTCAGTAGACTAGGTATGAAAGCGTTAAAACTGCAGTGGGTTTACATCATTCACCCACGGATCCTTAGTTATCAGAGGGTTCCGGTTGGACGTTTTTTCACAGTACACAATTCTGGCGCTGATGTTGCATAATTAAGCCATGGATGAGAACAGGCTGCTTCGTTATTAATTTAAGTAAAGTTTGAATGTCATTAAAACAGTTAGGTCCATCTATTGACACTTCTTCCACTTTCGTCCTTGCACGCTACACCGCTACAACAAAGATGACGGGGAGAAGACCCTGTCGAAGGTGAGCCACGTAAATAAGACCGCCCACGAAACGGCGCATCCTGAAGTGACTGTCTGAAAGTTACTTGAAAATGATCTGTAACACATGATGTATGCAACATTTTGACCAAAGAACCACCAATACATGTTATGTAGACCACAAAATAGTGTTTTACTTTTGGGAAAAAAAATCACAATATGACCCTTTTAATGCGCCTTATAACCTGGTGTGCCATTTATATGAAAATAGACCTGAATAGACCCGCTCATGGCAGTGCGCCTTATAATCCGGTGCGCCCTATGAACGAAAGTACGGTATTTATGTAGCACATTTGAAAACCACCCCTGTTGGCCAATGTGCTATACAGACTGACATATAGTGTCACATTTACATGGTAACACGGAAGGATGCATAAAATTCAGAAGTAAAATATACCTTAAAAGAACTGCAGAATGTACCACCTAAAATATTAAAATGTAATAAATAAATACAACAAAACAATTAAATCAACCAAGATATCCTGTCTATCTGGATTTGAACTCCAGGGAGTAAAAACATGTTTTTAGTTTAGATTTAAATTGGCTCAGGACATAATAGATAATGGAAGGTCCTGTTTATAGTCTGGGGCCTGCCACTGAAAAGGCTCTATCTCCTCTGTCTTTTAGCCTAGTTTTTGGGACAGCCAGGAGGAGCTGGTCTGAAGACCTCAGGGTCCTGCTGGGACAATAAGGCTGCAGCAGCTCTCGGTGTAAGCATTTAAAAATAAGTAACTCTAAAAGTAACTGCAAGCCAGTATTTGGGTTATGTGTTCACGGTTTTTGGTTTTAGTTAAAAGACGAACAGCAGAGTTCTGCAGGCTCTGCAGCCCCTGCAGAGAGCTGTGATCCAGGCCTAGGTACAAGGAATTACAGTAATCCAGGTGTGACACCACAAATGCATGGATAGCTCTTTCAAAGTGTGGAAGATACTGTTTTATAGTCAAATTTAGTACATTATATTTTTTAATGTGTTAATCAAATTGTTCATCTTTAAAGTTACGGTCTGTTTATGGCTGCAACTCTGCAAGTTTTCCGCTGTCTCTTCATGAGCTTGACAATGGTCAGTCACACTCTGAGGTGGATATTCTTTTGCTGCCAATGCGGCTGCTGGTCTTTCAATTAGGGCAGACTTGGGCAAATTAAGGCCTGGGGGCCACATGCGACCCGTTGAGCTTTTCAATCCGGCCCGCCGGACATTCCCAAATATTTTTTTTGGATCTTTAATATGAAAAGTGTAGGTGCCATTATGATGTGCAGTCATGTTTTCTATATGACTTTAAGTCTTGAACCATACAAAGTATTTCAATGGTTGGAATCTGCGCTTATGGATGATATACCAGTTCCTATGGTAACCTAATTAGTTACTACGGTCATCTAATTAGTTACTCTGGTCATCTATATCACAGCTGCTCAAACGAGGCATCAAGCAGTGTGGGCAGGGAGCGTTTCCACAGATGCGGAAGGAGATTTTCACCACAAAGTTCTTAAGCTTAGTGATATATGGAATAGAATAGAAAGTAATTTATTAATCCCTGGGTGAAATTCAGCAAATATCAGATGTATCAGATTTTAGGTGGGTTTATTGTGTACCTTTTGCGTTCATATTTCACTATTTGTTGCGTTTCACTTGATTATAAAATATGTCGATCGAAAGGTGGTGTGACATTCATATTCTGTCAAAATTCTGTGTTTTATCCTTCATAGAAAAATTTAAAAATTCCATTCCGTTTTTTAAAGCGGTCTGTCATAACGTTTTTAACATTCACTCAGACATTATTGTGAGGTTTTGTATTAGTGTTCCCAAAAATAGATATATCGGCCCCAGACACATTTTTTTCTCTAAATGTGGCCCCCGTGTCAAAATAACTGCCCAGGCCTGAAATAGGGGGAAACTTCTTTTCAGCTACTCTAACAGGGTTACGGGTCCAAAAACATATACAAAAAAGATTAAATGTAAATGAAATGTTACAAACACCACTTACAGGACTGTAAAATTGTCTATCAACACGGAACAATGGACTGAAACTTGAAAAATGCTCCGACAGTGGTTTATTTTTCACAATTGCTGATTCAAGGGATTTAGCCTCAATCATTATGCTTTATCCAAGCGTCCAGGCAAGCTCAGCTAGCCCACTCACTCACTTTCAGAGATGCTCGGCATCTGTGGGCAGGACAAAGCCGAGCATTTGTCCAATTATTGTCTTGTTGAACTGCTGTGGAACAACCCACTCTATACTCCCCTGTTCAAGTCAATGGACGCTCGGCTTCAACACTCCATCCATTTTCTACCACTTGTCCCTTTCGGGTCGGAGGGGTAGCTGGAGCCTATATCAGCTGCAATCGGGCGGAAGGCGGCGTACACCCTGGACAAGTTGCCACTTCATCGATGGGTCAACACAGATAGACAACATTCACACTCACATTCACACACTAGGGCCAATTTATTGTTGCCAATCAACCTATCCCCAGGTGCATGTCTTTGGAAGTGGGAGGAAGCCGGAGTACCCGGAGGGAACCCATGCATTCACGGGGAGGACATGCAAACTCCACAAAGAAAGATCCCGAGCCCGGTATTGAACCCAGGACTACTCAGGACCTTCGTATCGTGAGGCAGACGCACTAACCCCTCTGCCACTGTGAAGCCCTTATTCTATTATATTAATTTTAATTAATTATTTTATGTTTTGCCTTATTTTAATTTTCATACCATACCATACCAACTTTATTTGTAAAACTTTAATTTTTTCATGATCGGCTTAAGCCAGAGTAAAACCCCAATGCAGATAAGGAATTAACAAGAATAATAACAGAAAGGGCACTCAAAAAGGAGTGAGGAAAAATAACTAAGGATGCTCACAGAATGCGAGGAGAGGAAACCATTAGCGCTACACAGCTAACTGACAGATCCACAGGAACAAGGAGTGTGAGTGGAGCCAAAGCAGAGGAGATGAATATGACTTAGTAATAAATGTACTAGAGCACTCAAGTTGTCAGGAAGAAAATATGTATCAGGTGTGAAAGGCCAAACCATGACATAATTGTCTTGTGTACGAATATACAAATAAACTTGCCTTGCCTTAATGCACTGTGACACTACGAGAATGAACAAGAAGAAAGTTGCGTCAGCTGTCGCAAAAGTAGCTGATTCTGAACAAAACTTGAACTCTAGCAGATTTACTCAATGAAATGTAAACACAAAAGTACATATTTGACCACTTTTTTATATTTTAGGGGAAATTTGAGCTTCCCTTGGTGCATCCTTACACCAATGTACCGCAAATTAGCCTTGCAGCAATTTACCATGAACTGATTCACGTGGACCCTGACTTAAACACGTTGAAAAACCTATTCAAGTGTTAGGGTTTAGTGGTCAATTGTACGGAATCAATCAATCAATCAATCAATTAATCAAACTCCACTCCTCCACAACTGTTACCAGTTGGTGGTCCCACGGTAATGTGAATTGTACCTTTTTTTTAAAATGCTTTGACAGCACATTTGATTTTTCTTCTTTGTAAGATGCCGTTTGTTTATCATCGAAGAGGCTCAACTATCCAGTCGCATTGCAGCCACAGCTAACAGTAGCAGCAAAGATGGTAGCAAATAGCATGAGCTCTTCACTAAACTAAAGTGAAAGAAAACACTCTGATTTTGGGCACTGAGACCATATCTTCCACTCACAGCCAATGAAAACTACTTGGCCTCCTAAGAGAAGAAATAACTGGCATGTCAGTGTGGCGACTTTATCCTCTATTCTACTAGTAGTGATGACTTGATGTTTCATCATCACTTTATTTTTTCTACTGTAATTTACTGTGGTTAATGAATCTGTTTTATTCATTTTACAAACCCCGTTACCATATGAGTTGGGAAATTGTGTTCGATGTAAATATAAACGGAATACAATGATTTGCAAATCATTTTCAACCCATATTCAGTTGAATATGCTACAAAGACAACATATTTGATATTCAAACTGATAAACATTTTTGTTTTTGCAAATATTCATTAACTTTAGAATTTGATGCCAGCAACACGTGACAAAGAAGTTGGGAAAGGTGGCAATAAATACTGAAAGTTGAGGAATGCTCATCAAACACTTATTTGGAATATCCCACAGGTGTGCAGGCTAATTGGGAACAGATGGGTGCCATGATTTGGTATAAAAACGGCTTCCATGAAATGCTGAGTAATTCACAAACAAGGATGGGGTGAGGGTCACCACTTTGTAAGCAAATTGTTGAACAGTTTTAGAACATTTCTCCACAAGCTATTGCAAGGAATTTAGGGATTTTACCATCCACGGTCCGTAAAATCATCAAAAGGTTCAGAGAATCTAAAGAAATCACTGCACGTAAGCGATAATATTACAGACATTTGATCCCTCAGGCGGTACTGCATCAAAAACCGACATCAGCGTGTAAAGGATATCACCACATGGGCCCAGGAACACTTCATAAAACTACTGTCAGTAACTACAGTTGGTCGCTACATCTGTAAGTGCAAGTTAAAACTACTACTATGCAAAGCGAAAACCATTTATTAACAACACACAGGAATGCCACCGGCTTCGCTGGGCCTGAGCTCATCTATGATGGACTGATGCAAAGTGGAAAAGTGTTCTGTGGTCGGACGAGTCCACATTTCAAATTATATTTGGAAATTGTGGACTTGGTGTCCTCCGGAACAAAGAGGAAAATAACCATCCAAATTGTTATAGACGTAAAGTTCAAAAGGCAGCATCTGTGATGGTATGGGGGTGTATTAGTGCCCAAGGCATGGGTAACTTACACATCTTTGAAGGCACCATTAATGCTGAATGGTACATACAGGTTTTGGAGCAACATATGTTGTCATCCAAGCAACGTTATCATGGACACCCCTGCTTATTTCAGCAAGACAATGCCAAGCCACGTGTTACAACAGCGTGGCTTCGTAGTAAAAGAGTGCGGGTACTTTCCTGGCCCGCCTGCAGTCCAGACGTGTCTCCCATCGAAAATGTGTGGCGCATCATGAAGCGTAAAATACAACAACAAGACCCCGGACTGTTGAACAACTTAAGCTGTACATCAAGCAAGAATGGGAAAGAATTCCACTTTCAAAGCTTCAACAATTAGTTTCCTCAGTTCCCAAACGTTATTAAAAGAAAAGGTGATGTAACACAGTGGTGAACACACCCTTTCCCAACTACTTTAGCACGTGTTGCAGCCATGAAATTCTAAGTTTATTATTATTTGAAAAAAAAAAAAGTTTTTGAGTTTGATTATCAAATATCTTGTCTTTGTAGTGCATTTAATTGAATATGGGTTGAAAAGGATTTGCCAATCATTGTATTCCGTTTATATTTACATCCAACACAGTTTACCAACTCATATGGAAACGGGGTTTGTATGTTTCAGGCAAACAAAAGCAACACGTTTAACATTCAATATTTGCTTTTGTGTTTCTCAGATGTGTTTTTACCTTTTTTTGTACATGTTGACGTCTGATATTTTAGTAAATGGCCAAGATTTTTAAGGCCTACGGAAATGAGATTTTCTTATTTAAACGGGGATAGTAGGTCCATTCTATGTGTCATACTTGATCATTTCGTGATATTGCCATATTTTTGCTGAAAGGATTTAGTAGAGAACATCAACGATAAAGTTCGCAATTTTTGGTCGCTAATAAAAAGCCTTGCCTTTACCGGAAGTAGCAGACGATGTGCGCGTGACATCACGAGTTGTAGAGCTCCTCACATCCTCACATTGTTTACAATCATAGCCACCAGCAGCTAGAGCGATTCGGACCGAAAAAGCGACAATTTCCCCATTAATTTGAGCGAGGATGAAAGATTCGTGGATGAGGATAGTGTGAGTGAATGACTAGAAAAAAAAAAAGGCGAGGGCAGTGGGAGCGATTCAATTTGTTACTAGACACATTTACTAGGATAATTCTGGAAAATCCCTTATCTGCTTATTGTGTTACTAGTGTTTTAGTGAGATTATATGGTACCTGAAAGTCGGAGGGGTGTTGCCACGGGTGTGGTGACCGCCAGTGTCTCTGAGGGAAGCCACGCAGCTGCAGGAGTGCGCAAGCTCCGCTCATAACTTCGGTAAGAGCTGACCTATTACCACAAATTTCTCACCGAAACCTGCCGGTTGACATGTGTTCGGGAACCATGTTCGCTTGTCCGCTCTGTTCCATGGTAAAGCTTCACCTTCGGAATTTTAAACAAGGAAACACTGGCTGTGTTTGTGTGGCTAGAGGCAGCTGCAATACACCGCTTCCCACCTCCATCTTCTTACTTTGACTTCTCAATTGTTAATTGAACAAATTGCAAAAGATTCAGCAACACAGATGTCCAGAATACTGTGTAATTATGCGATTGAAGCAAACTACTTATAGCTTGGATCAGGCTGGAAAAAAATGTCCGCTACCACCGGTGACGTCAGACGCACGCGTCATCATACCGCAACGTTTTCAACAGGACACTTCGCGGGAAATTTAAAATTGCAATTTAGTAAACTAAAAAGGCCGCATTGGCATGTGTTGCAATGTTAATATTTCATCATTGATATATAAACTATCAGCGTAGTCGGTAGTAGTGGGTTTCAGTAGGCCTTTAAAGGCCTACTGAAATGAGATTTTCTCATTCAAACGGGGATAGTAGGTCCATTCTATGTGTCATACTTGATTATTTCGAGATATTGCCATATTTTTGCTGAAAGGATTTAGTAGAGAACATCCAGGATAAAGTTTGCAGCTTTTGGTCGCTAATAAAAAAGCCTTGCCTGTACCGGAAGTCGCAGACGATGACGTCACCCGTGTGAGGGCTCCTCACATCTTCACATTGTTTATAATGGGAGCCTCCAACAAAAAGAGCTATTCGGACTGAGAAAACAAAAATGTCCCCATTAATTTGAGCGAGGATGAAAGACTTGTGGGTGAGGATATTGATAGCGAAGGACTAGAAAAAAATAGATAAAGTTTTTTTTTAAAAAAGGCGATTGCATTGTGAGCGTTTCAGATGTTTTTAGACACATTTACTAGGATAATTCTGGAAGATCCCTTATCTGTATATTGTTTTAATAGTGTTTTAGTGAGATTTTAAAGATTGTAAAGACATACCTCGAGGTCGGATGGCTGCGGTGAACATGCAGTGTCTCAGAGAGAAGCCGAGGAGCCAAGCTCACAGCTGCCTTTTTTGACATGACAGCTGCTGCAGGACGACTAATAATCCATTGATGTCTCCGGGAAATATATATCACAATTTCCCCATCCAAAAACATGCTGGTTGACGTAGAGAAAACATGTTCGCTTGACCGCTCCGCTTCACAACAAACAAAGAAACACCAGCTGTGTCTTGGTGCTAAAGACAGCTCCAATCCACCGCTTTCCAACAATAGCATTCTTCTTTATAGTCTCCATTATTAAATGAACAAATTGCTAAAGATTCAGCGACACATATGTCCAAATTACTGTGTAATTATGGCATGAACAGAAATGACTTTTAGCTGTGTTTGGTGCAGCGCTAATATTTTCTCTTGCAGTCCGTGACGTCACGCGTATGCGTCATCAATCAACGACGTTTTCAACAAGAAACTCGCGGGAAATTTAAAATTTCAATTTAGTAAACTAAAAAGGCGGTATTGGCATGTGTTGCAATGTTAATGTTTCATCATCGATATATAAACTATCAGACTGCGTGGTCGGTAGTAGTGGGTTTCAGTAGGCCTTTAAGTCTGGTAGAATCACTACATGACTTCATAAAGCCACTTTTTGTAGGTTAGTCGTCCCTCGCCACATCACGCTTCAAAATTTGCGGCTTTACTCCATCACATGTGTATTTTTTCAATATATTTTACATATTTTGGGCCAGAATTAAGCACTTTCAAACATAAACCCCAAAAATATCAATACTACAGTAATATTGGCGACTAGGTGAGACCAAACCAATCAGAGCACACTATTCAGTATCGTTGCCACTGATTGGTTCAACCTCAGGCAGTATTATATCTTCACATTAGTGTGTTAAGGTGACTGTGTGGGTGCTACTTCATGTCTAGAAACCTCTGTTTGGAAAAAAAGAATTAAAAAGGTTGTAAATATATGTATGTTTTGCTCTATTCCTATTTAACTGAATTCCCCGTAGTCAGGCCCGAAACTGTTCAACAGCGATAAACAAGGGTTTACTGTAGATATCAATTTTTTATTTGTATGTATTTAAATGAAAATACCTCAAGCTTAGGGCTCTTTTCAGTATTTTTTCGATTGCATACTTGATTAATTAAATTAATTGTTCATTATTATTTAATCGCTTATTGTTCTAAATGCTTGGCTGCACTATTAAAAGATGTCACAGCGGGGTCGCATCTTTATGCGGAGTCGTTCTCCCAGGAATGCAGAACAAACAACTCCAGATGACAGCGTGAGGTAGATGATTTATTTATCAAAAATCATCCAACTGCAAAATAACAGGCAGACAACAAAAGGAAGGCGTGTCGTTCGCAAAAGAAGCTAAAAAAACAAAAACATAGACGCTAACACTTAGCATGGACTATGGATATTAAACACTCACGAGCTGTGTCATGAAGAAACAAAACTTACTTGGACACGGCATGAAGTGAACAATGATGCCAGGCCGTCTGACTGGTGAGGGTCCCGAACACCAGAGGCCGGTGAAAAGAATAAGTAGCCATGGCAACCAAACCAAACTTAGGTGTCACAAGCAGGAACTAAGGGAGTCCAAAACTAACAGAATATATGAAAAAATGATCCAAAACACGGATCATGACAAATGATACATTAATTATTCTTTTAACATCAATTAAATAACAACCAGTAGATTGCAAAAACACAACAATATCAAAAATTGTTGCTGCTCCACACTTGTTTGATGACCTTTGCTTCGTTATTCACCATTATCTTAAAACGTATTACTTATTTCCCCAAGATGCAGACGGACCCCTGGAATCAGCGTGTGGGTAAGAAAGATGATTTATTCTCATAGATCAAATCAAAAATCCAAAAACACAGGAAAAGCGTGCGGATAGCTATAGCAAAACCATGGAAAGGCTTTGCATCGAAAACGAGCACGGATGCAAAAATCACCAACCGTAAATGTTGCGTAAAGCAAACAAAACAGCCAAACGAAATGTAAAGAAAGTCAGGAATAAATAGCTCTCTGATGAGTTTCGGGAGCAGTTGAATGTCCTGAAGACTAATCAGAGACAGGCAAAAATAATCAGCACCCATGGCAACCAAGAAAAAAACAAACCCAAGGTTGCTGGAACAGAACTAAGGACAACAGATCATCACAAAATTAGCTTCATAACTCCTTTGCTGTTTCTGAATCGTCAAGCTTTTTTAAAACGCCTTTTCCCGTTAGCCAATTTTTTGTGTCGAGGCTGCGTCGCTCCATGTCACCGGTGTGTAGGAGTGGCAGGAAAAAAAGTTCTTGACTTGTTTGTGGACAAGTTGCTATATGGCGTCGGTTGTTTGGATGTATAGCTCTCTGATCCCAGATAAAAACATTTTGTGACTTTTTCCCCGGGGAAGTATACTCCATCCAGGTTGGTCCACCAATATAGCCTGCATAGTACAGAAGGAGATCTAAGGTTGAATGCTGTCTTGTTTACATGCAGATGTACCAATGATTTGACTTAGGAGTCAGCATAGATGGCCTGATCCATAAGAAGATGATCTAAAAGAGACCATCATTAGCATGTGTCATTGAACGCTCAAAAAAGAATGAATGACAGGTTGTCATCTAATCAATGACACTGTCTCATTTGCAAATAAGATGAAAGCACAAACTTTTTGTTTTTTGTATCTAAAAATTAGTAAACATCCAAGTTGATTTGAAACACACGACTCCTGTAGTGTACCATATTTTCCGGACCACAATCCTTATTTTTTCTCAAAACTCGACTGCGCCATATAACCCGGAGCGCCTAATGTACAGAATAATTCTGGTTTTGCTTACCGACCTCGAATCAATTGTATTTGGTACATGGTGTAATAAGTGTGACCAGTAGATGGCAGTCAAACATAAGCGATATGTGTAGACTGCAGTATGATGGCAATAATGACTCAAGTAAAAACCAACATTTGATATGTTCCATTGAAAATATAGAACATTACACATGGTGTTTAAAACATCTAACAAAATGTTTTAGTAGAACTTTGTAAGCTATGAAGCTTGATATGCTTCAACATAGTAGTATTACTATTGTGTGTTTTTCAGGTAAGACATGTTATCTGGCGTTTTGTTTCGCAATATTATGCAAAACCAACTTTTCTTACCTTCTGGTACCTGGTGATCTGTATTTGGGAACTGCATGAATACTGAAAAATTGTGCGCATCTGCCTTTGTAGTCCGTGCCACACCGTAGTCGATAAGGTCTTTCTTTTTCACTATCTTCTTGTTATGGGTCATTCATCCTCCGCTGTTGCCATTTAAAATATAAAGTAGTGTAAAATTCTTCTTTATATCTGTCAGTAAACTTGCCATGAAAGCGCTAAAACATACCGGTATAGTTTACATAATTCGCCCAAGGACCTTTAGTTATTAGAGATCCGGCCGGACATTTTTTTACGGTACACATTTCCGGCGTTGTTACACTAGTGAGCCACGGATGAGAAGATGCTGCTCCGTTATTGATTGAAGTAAAGTCTGAATGTCATTAAAAAAGTAGCTCCATCTTTTGACACTTCTCCCACTCCCGTCCTTGCACGCTACACCGCTACAACAAAGATGACGGGGAGAAGACGCTGTCGAAGGTGAGCCACATAATTAAGACAGCCCACAAAATGGCGCATCTGAAGCGACTCAGAAAGCGGCTTGAAGATGGTCTGTAAAATATAATTTATTCAATATTTTGACCAAAGAACCACCATTATATGTTATGTTGACCACAAGGAAGTGTTTTACATTTAGAAACAAATATATATAATATGGCTCATTTAATACGCCTTATAATCTGGTGCGCCTCATATATGAGAAAAGATCAAAAATAGACCATTCATCGGCAGTGCGCCTTATAATCCAGTTTGATTGATTGATTGAAACTTTTATTAGTAGGTTGCACAGTACAGTACATATTCCGTACAATTTACCTAAATGGTAACACTCAAATAAGTTTTTCAACTTGTTTAAAGTCGGGGTCCACGTTAATTCATGGTGCGCGTTATGGTGTGGAAAATACGTTACTCACAGGTGGTTCTGGTATCTTGTTTATTTTGAACATGCATACGGTTTCAAAATGACATCTCACATTTCCAGTCAGGAAGCAGCAGAGGTGACTCAGTCTCTAAAGGACCGCGTTGTCACAAACCTGCCCGAGCCAGAAATCACAATCGTCGCAACGGCATGTCATCTTTATTTAAGGAATAATGTCTGCAGGCCGTGTGTCTGTCCCAATAGTGTTGACATAAAAATGATCAATGACAGTAGATCCGCCCCATGGGAAGTGTGTGATACACATCACATGATTAATGGCTTTGCCAGCTGTCATGAACTATACCGGACCAGCCCTGTGAAGGCTTCATAAATCATAAGCATTCTGACATGTGAAGTTTTGTGCACTTTTTGAACGCCGAAATTCAGCTTGCTCAAGTTATTAGCCTCTTGATCTCTAAGGGAACATCTATGTATAAATATTTGGGTCCGATTTTGTTTTTGTTTCTTCTGTTGTTGACAACATTCTTATTAAAATGCCTACAGTGTGATGAATAATTAAACATGAAATTCAAGAGTGTAAGATATCCTGCAGGAAAGTCTGTCTGGTACTAATGGTGGTAGCTTTTAACTTTAATTGTCTCCATGACCGAGCTTGTAGCTGAAAACAAAAATTTCTCAAACTTGAACTCAGCTTTGCCCATTGAAATTAATTTACGGGCTGAGGAATGCACCACTATTTAAGCCGTAGCCGTCAAATCTTAGAAGTGAATATTTGTACATTTATTAGTTGTACCAGACTATAAGCCGCAGATAAATAATAAATAAATGGGTTGTACTTGTATAGCGCTTTTCTACCTTCAAGGTACTCAAAGTGCTTTGACACTACTTCCACATTCACCCATTCACACACACATTCACACACTGATGGAGGGAGCTGCCATGCAAGGCGCCAACCAGCACCCATCAGGAGCAAGGGTGAAGTGTCTTGCTCAGGACACAACGAACGTGACGAGGTTGGTTCTAGGTGGGATTTGAACCAGTGACCCTCGGGTTGCGCACGGCCACTCTCCCACTGCGCCACGCCGTCCCTAAATAAGATAAATAACGTACGAAATATTTTATAAATTTTTATTTATAAAACACCTAAATTGTTTCCAAATGGTGCCTGTCACATGGCAGTAAAACAGCTGATGAAACAAAACAGAAGTTATTGTCATGGACCCACTAGCTGCGTAAGCTAGCTCTCAACTAAATAGACTCAATAAAGCCACTGTGATATTTTCGTGAATTTAAAAACTGATGTATTACAAAAAGAATGCCATTGTAAGTTAATAATACTAAAACAGACACTGCTTACATCCCAGTAGCACGTAAAAAATGCATGAAAACACTCCTACACACATCACACATGGCACGGTTTAATAAGTATGAATTGTTTTAGTTGTATTATGAAACTTATAAATGTTGCTTGCCGTGATGAAGAATCCTTTTTGGCAGACAAATAGACAAAACGTTATGTACTTAAGGTTGAGGGTGCAAAACAGGAAGTACATGTTCAACCCGCAGCACTTGCAGTGAGTGAACTCATCCAAAAGATGGCGCCATAGCACAAACAATAACACAGCTTGTCAGTTTGTCTGTCTGTGATATATATAAATTGTTTGTTGAATACAAAACAGTAAGTGAAGAAACTCCATGAATTAGCCCCACCGTTTTATAAGCCGCAGGATTCAAAGCGTAGGAAAAAAAGTAGCGGTTTATAGTCCGGAAAATAATCTAAATAAATTCAATCCTTGCTTGGCCTACCTACCCCCTTTCAAAACTACGCCCTTTCAAATAAAACTGTCGAGTTTTGAGAAAACGAAAAGGTTTTAAGTGCGCCTTGTAGCCTGAAAAATAGGGAAAATGATGGTGATGGGCACATCAAACTCAGACTAGTTGCTGTCTGGAGAAAGTAAAACGTTACAGATTAGCTTTTGTAATGTTATGCAACTACAGTATCTATGCTGACTCCCAATATAACAACTCCTTAAGAACACTCCTCTTAAAAATATTTCCCCAAAAATAGCAGTTGATGAAGTGATTAAGAGGTTCATTATCCCAAGGATAGTCAGTGATTTTTAAACACATTTTTTAATTGTTTTCCACAGTGTTACAATAACGTTTCGTCAGCAGTAAATTTTTGTTTAAATTAACCAACACAATTCCCGCGAGACACTCTGACAACTGTTTCTGTATCTTGGTTGGAAGAAATCCTCATCTTGGTTAACTGCTGTTGCAATTCTATTAGGTTTTTAGGCATTCACTTCCATGAAAATTATTATTCTCTGGCTCGATTAGTCCTCTTAATGGCTGCATTAGTAAGACAGGGCACCAGAAGAACATCTTGGGAGTGATTATACCTCCCCCCCAACCACCTGCACACGCTTTACTGTATGTATGTATATGTATGTATGTATGTATGTATGTATGTATGCAGTTCATAACTCACACGGTCATGTGAGCGCGTACATGCTGTGAGGACAGCGAGAAAATTACAAGGAAAGGGTGTGCAAACAATTCTCGATTTCAAGGTAAATACAGGACTGTCTCAGAAAATTTGAATATTGTGATGAAGTCCTTTATTTTCTGTAATGCAACTAAAAACATGAAAATGTCATACATTGTGGATTCATTACACATCAACTGAAATATTGCAAGCCTTTGATTATTTTAATATTGCTGATTATGGCATAAAGCTTAAGAAAACTCAAAAATCCTATCTCAAAAAATTTGAATATTTCCTCAGACCAAGTAAAAAAAAAAGATTTATAAAAGTAAAACAAAATCAAACATTTGAAAATGTCAATTAATGCACTCAGTACTGGGTTGGGAATCCTTTTGCACGGATTACTGCATCAATGCATGGAGGCAATCGGCCTGTGGCATTGCTGAGGTGTTATGGATGCCCAGGATGCTTCAATAACGGCCTTCAGCTCATTTGCTTTATTTGGTCTGGTGTCTTTCAGCTTCTTCTTCACAATACCCCACAAATTCGCTATGGGGTTTAGGTCAGGAGAGTTGGCAGGCCAATCGGGGACAGTAATGCCATGGTAAGTACACCAGTTACTGCTGGTTTTGGCACTGTGAGCAGGTGCCAGATCATGCTGGAAAATTAAATCATCATATTCATAGAGCTTTACAACAGATGGGAGCATGTACACAGATGCATTAACTCTGGACTTGATGAAACACAGTGGACCAAAACCAGCAGCTGACATGGCTCTCCAAACCATTGCTGACTGAGGTAACTTCCGTTGTCTAGAGTTCAGGAGTGGCTTGACCATGGGAATACGGCTATTGAAGCTGTATCGTCTTTACTTTTTTGTGTATTCTCAATAGTGAAAAACTGCTAACACGAGGCAGGTAATGCAGATTATACTATTCTGCCTCTAAAGCCCTTGAAAAATATACAAAAACCTCCACTAATGTTTTATATACATTCTGTAAACATGTAACAGGCACTTTAATGATAACATGAAATATTTACAGTGTTTTGGTCAAGTCTTAAGCATTACTGTAACTTCTTTCTTGGGGGCACTGATTTCACAGAGTGCATTGAACCTCTAATCATGGCAGACTTTGAGAGAGCCAATTTGGGACGAATGATAATCCAAAACCTTATCTTTTTAAGCCAAATATACAGTACAGGACAAAAGTTTTGCCTCAATCTGTGTGGTTTTTTTTTTTACTTTTATGACTATTTACATTGTAGATTGTCACTGAATGCATCAAAACTATGAATGTGGAGTTATGTACTTAACCAAAAGGTGAAATAACTGAAGGTTTTACACTCTAGTTTCTTCAAAATAGCCACCCTTTGCTCTGATTACTTTTTTGCACACTCTTGGCATTCTCTTGATGAGCTTCAGAGGTAGTCACCTGAAATGGTTTTAACTTCACAGGTGTGCTTGAAGCTCATTGAGAGAATCCCAAAAAAGTGCAAATCAATCTACAATGTAAATAGTCATGAAAATAAGAACACATTGAACGAGGAGAAGGTGTGTCCAAACGTTTGGCATGTAATGTACAGAGGATAAGATACACATTTTATAAGCTGGGCGCTAGCCAGATCCAGCTCTCGTGAAACGCTAAACATCATGTAGCAGGAGTGCTCGACAAATTACGAAACATACCAAAACGGTATCTTACAAGGTCTGCTCTCACTGGATGCTGATTGAGATGTGAAGTAAAGTATATAGTGAATTATATTTTTATAGAGCTTTTCTCTAGGGACTCAAAGCGGGATGGCTGTATCTTTCAGCACGCGGCTTGTGCTCCTGGTTGAGCAGGTAAAGTTAACATCATGTATGAAATGTTGAGCAAGTGTGCAGCTTTCATGCTGAGTCTCCTTAGCAATATCGTCGGCCAATATCCATGGTTTCAGTTTTGATTTTTTGTCGGTAGCGTGACCAACTTCTCTGCTTATTGCGACGACCGTTTTCTGCTCTCCAGGTAAAAGGCATGATTTAAACCTAGTGCAGTGCTCGACAACCCAAAATGTTTAAAAGAGCCACATTGGACCAAATATACAAAAAATAAATGTGTCTGGAGCCGCAAAAAATGTAAAGTCTTATAGTGTTGTAATGAAGGCAACACATGATGTAAGTGTCTATATTAGTTATGTTAGCCAAATATCCAAGGCTGACTCTGACAAAAATGTTTTATTTTAATTTTTATTGTACACATTTTGGCAACGTTGGAAATCATTAGTAAAATGGAGAGTTCTCACAGGATGAAATAACTTCTGGAAAATATTGGCTCAGAATGGCACACAAACAACAATAAGAAATGCAGCCAATATTACATACAAATAATGTGTCATGAGACATGCAAATATAAATTAAATACACATAGTAAAGGAAATTAAATGAGCTCAAATATACCTACAAATGAGGATGAATGATGCAATATATACATACAGCTTGCCTAAACAGCATGTTAGCACCGATTAGCTTGCAGTCATGAATTGATCAAATATGCCTGATACGCACTCCAGCAAATCAATACAATCAACAAAGCTCACCTTTGTGCATTCACACACAGCATAAAACGTTTGGTGGACAAACTGAGGCAAATAAGTAGTGGCATAAAACACTTCTTTCTGTGGCAGCATCGGAAAAAGTTGTACATGTAAATAAACTACGATCAATCAATCAATCAATCAATGTTTATTTATATGTCTCAAAGGGCTGATGAGTTCAAGGGTCCCTCAAATGAGTAGGACAAAACGGTGCTTAATAAATATTCTCATCAGTGAAACATGTATAATATAAACAGTGGGATTTGTAACAATTAAGAAGGTTTGTGTCATGTTTGTTCTCCTTCAGAAAATATATTAAAACATGTTTTTTTATTCATCTTTTTCCATTTTCACACATCTCTGAAAGAGGTCCAGGGACCCACTAGGGCGGCGCTAAAGACCCGCGGGTTGCTGACCCCCAACCTAGCATTAACGTTTCTTTACTCAAAGCCAGTGTAACATCAGGTCTCATGGCTAGAGTTAGCCTACTTCACTACGCCGGAAAAGTAGTTCCTCAATGTTAACTCTGACAATAACATTGTGCATTATCAATGTCGCTACAGGTTGGCTAATATGCAGGTCCTTTTTAAGCCGTTTTTTAAGACAAATAGTAGAATCCCCATTATCTGCCTTGTTAGCCACCCCTGCAAGCAATTTTTTTTTTTTACTACAAACCCCGTTTCCATGAGTTGGGAAATTGTGTTAGATGTAATAATAAACAGAATACAATGATTTGCAAATCATTTTCAACCCATATTCAGTTGAATGCACTACAAAGACAAGATATTTGATGTTCAAACTCATAAACTTTTTTTTTTTTGCAAATAAAAATTAACTTAGAATTTCATGGCTTAAACGCATGCCAAAGTAGTTGGGAAAGGGCGTGTTCACCACTGTGTTACAGCACCTTTTCTTTTAACAAGACTCAATAAACGTTTGGGAACTGAAGAAATATGTTGCTCCAAAACCTGTATGGACCATTCCATTAATGGTGCCTTCACAGATGTGTAAGTTACCCATGCCTTGGGCACTAATACACCCCCATACCATCACAGATGCTGGCTTTTGAACTTTGCGCCTATAATAATCCTGATGGTTATTTTTCTCTTTGTTTCGGAGGACACCACATCCATCCATCCATCCATCCATCATCTTCCGCTCATCCGAGGTCGGGTCGCGGGGGCAGCAGCCTAAGCAGGGAAGCCCAGACTTCCCTCTCTCCAGCCACTTCGTCTAGCTCTTCCCGCGGGATCCCGAGGCGTTCCCAGGCCAGCCGGGAGATATAGTCTTCCCAACGTGTCCTGGGTCTTCCCCGTGGCCTCCTACCAGCTGGACGTGCCCTAAACACATCCCTAGGGAGGCGTTCGGGTGGCATCCTGACCAGATGCCCAAACCACTTCATCTGGCTCCTCTCGATGTGGAGGAGCAGCGGCTTTACGTTGAGCTCCTCCCGGATGGCAGAGCTTCTCACCCTATCTCTAAGGGAGAGCCCCGCCACCCGGCGGAGGAAACTCATTTCGGCCGCTTGTACCCGTGATCTTATCCTTTCGGTCATGACCCAAAGCTCATGACCATAGGTGAGGATGGGAACGTAGATCGACCGGTAAATTGAGAGCTTTGCCTTCCGGCTCAGCTCCTTCTTCACCACAACGGATCGATACAACGTCTGCATTACTGAAGACGCCGCACCGATCAGCCTTCCCGGTAAGGTTTATTCAGGTGTACTGGAGAGGAGGCTTCGCCGGATAGTCGAACCTCGGATTCAGGAGGAACAGTGTGGTTTTCGTCCTGGTCGTGGAACTGTGGACCAGCTCTATACTCTCGGCAGGGTTCTTGAGGGTGCATGGGAGTTTGCCCAACCAGTCTACATGTGCTTTGTGGACTTGGAGAAGGCATTCGACCGTGTCCCTCGGGAAGTCCTGTGGGGAGTGCTTAGAGAGTATGGGGTATCGGACTGTCTTATTGTGGCAGTCCGCTCCCTGTATGATCAGTGTCAGAGCTTGGTCCGCATTGCTGGCAGTAAGTCGGACATGTTTCCAGTGAGGGTTGGACTCCGCCAAGGCTGTCCTTTGTCACCGATTCTGTTCATAACTTTTATGGACAGAATTTCTAGGCACAGCCAAGGCGTTGAGGGGTTCCGGTTTGGTGGCCACGGGATTAGGTCTCTGCTTTTTGCAGATGATGTAGTCCTGATGGCTTCATCTGGCCGGGATCTTCAGCTCTCACTGGATCGGTTCGCAGCCGAGTGTGAAGCGGCCGGAATGAGAATCAGCACCTCCAAGTCCGAGTCCATGGTTCTCGCCCGGAAAAGGGTGGAGTGCCATCTCCGGGTTGGGGAGGAGACCCTGCCCCAAGTGGAGGAGTTCAAGTACCTAGGACACCACATCCACAGTTTCCAAATATAATTTGAAATGTGGACTCGTCAGATCACAGAACACTTTTCCACTTTGCATCAGTCCATCTTAGATGAGCTCGGGCCCAGCGAAGACGGCGGGGTTCCTGTGTGTTGTTGATGAATGGCTTTCGCTTTGCATAGTAGAGTTTTAACTTGCACTTACAGATGTAGCAACCAACTGTAGTTACTGACAGTGGTTTTATGAAGTGTTCCTGAGCCCGTGGGATGATATCCTTTACACGCTTATGTCGGTTTTTGATGCAGTACCGCCTGAGCGATCAAAGTCCGTAATATCGCTTACGTGCAGTGATTTCTCCAGATTCTCTGAACTTTTTGATGATTTTACGGACCGTAGATGGTAAAATCCCTAAATTCCTTGCAATAGCTCGTTGAGAAATGTTCTAAAACTGTTGGACAATTTGCTTACAAAGTGGTGACCCTCACCCCATCCTTGTTTGTGAATTACTTAGCATTTCATGGAAGCTGCTTTTATAGCCAATCATGGCACCCACCTGTTCCCAATTAGCCTGCACACCTGTGAGATGTTCCATATAAGTGTTTGATGAGCGTTCCTCAACTTTATCATTATTTATTGCCACCTTTACATACTTCTTTGCCACGTGTTGTTAGCATCAAATTCTAAAGTAAATGATTATTTGCAAAAAAAAAAAAGGTTTATCAGTTTGAACATCAAATATGTTGTCTTTGTAGCATATTCAACTGAATATGGGTTGAAAGTGATTTGCAAATCATTGTATTCCGTTTATATTTACATCGAACACAATTTCCCAACTCATATGGAAACAGGGTTTGTATTTAGAATGTACAAAAAAGGTAAAAGTGTAGATGTGGGGCAAAATTTCTCAAAGAGTGCAGTTTTACATCAACCGAATGGCATGAATTGCAGAAAGCGAGATCTGCTTGACAAAAAGAAAGCCATGTAATGCCAAGAACGTAATGCATTATATTTGATTGGCTGTTTAAAGTATGTTATCCTTACTCAAACCGTCTCCTTCACTATGCACTACTTTCATACTGTAAACGAGTTCAAACCAACATGACAAGGTCAACGCTCACTCGCTGAGGCAAAACTCGGAAAGCATATGTTTAATCATTCCAAGCTCAAATATTTTTCAGTTCACAAGGTTAATTGCTGGACACAAGTGCGCTCTTAATTCTCAGCCATGTCCTTTTTGCCCGGCAGGCTTTAAGCGTCCATCAAATACTTAGGTATGTTCGATAATAAGACTCGAGAAATTCACACTTTTTATTTGAACGGTTGCAAAAACGACCTTGTGGTCTGAAATTACGCAAATACGTATTTCTTGAAAGACTTTCAGAGACTTCTTAGCTTATTTTTTAAGTTTGGTACCGGATCTGGATCATTGAACACCAGTTGTGTTGTACTGTTTTCACACACATAGGAGACGGTTCTGGTTTCGATGCAGTATTGGTAAAAAAAAAAAAAAAAGAATGATGGACTGCAATTAATAGAATATTATAGCAATCGCTAATGTGGCAAACGTATTTATTGTGAAAATGCTAAACATGAAGGCGCTTCAACATGGAACCTACCATGCCACCACTTGAGCTCAAGTGGGTCTGAGATCCAGTTAGATCATGTGTGTCAAACTCAAGGCCTGGGGGCCAGATCTGGCTTGCCACATCATCTTATTTGGCCCTTGAAAGCCTGGAAATTATATGCGTCATTAAAGTGTTTTATATTTTCTTAATGTATTACTTTTTTCCATTTTGACAAAAACATACATGTAGTTAATGCAATGTTTTTGTTAAACCAGAAATAAATACTAGATGTGGCGAAATTATTCATTTGACCCATCACCCTTGATCACCCCCTGGGAGGTGAGGGGAGCAGTAGGCGGCAGTGGGGCCACGCCCGGGAATCATTTATGGTGATTTAACCCCCAACTTCAACCCTTAATGCTGAGTGCCAAGCAGGGAGGGAACGGGTCCCATTTTTATAGTCTTTGGTATGACTCGGCCGGGGTTTGAACTCACGACCTACCGATTTCAGGGCGGAATATCTGCTTGACTTCAGATTACAAAGCAAGTTTTTCATCAAATTGTCAAATTTTATAGATGTTTAACTAGAAATAAATACTTTTTTATCTGCTTAACTTCAGATTACAAAGCAAGTTATTCATCAAATTGTCAAATTTTATAGATTTTACTGCGACTTCATGAAATTTACTGTGGTTTTACAGCATTTTACTGTGCATGAAAAAGCAATACCACTGTTTTTTGACAATAAAATGCTGGCAACTGAGCTGCCAGTTTTATTACTGTAAAAAACGGAGGTACTGTTACAATAATAGGAGGTATAATCTAGTTTACATTCATACGGTAAAATCCGACGGATAAATTTCCAGAATTGTACTGTAAAAATGCAGTTTTATAATTACAGTGAAAAAAATCTGTAAAAAAAAAACTGTAAAATTCTATCAATTGAGTTTTGACTGTGAAAAACAGTGGTACTGTTTTTTTCCATTTACAGTAATATGCTGAAAAAAAACATTGTATATTTTACGGTAACATTTATGCGACTAACCAGTCAGTTTTTACTGTAAAATATATATATATATATATATATATATATATATATATATATATATATATATATATATATTATATATATATATAAAATCAGGGTTTCCCACACATTCATTTATTTGTGGCGGCCTGCCACGAAATAATTACGGCCGCCACAAATTAAAAATAAAAAAGAAAATTTAAAAAAAGTTTTTCATTTTTTTTCGGCTTTTGACTCGTTCGACCGCTCATAAAAGCAATGGGACTCTGTCTGTGAATGGAGCTTGTAGTTACATATTACATAAATATGTAAATATTATATAAATATGTATATAAAAATGTACATAAAGTGTTGTAATTATATTCCAACTCCGCGTTCTTCTTGGTCATCGCCGCCGCCGCTGCCTCGCAACACCCCTCTCCCCCTCTCCACCTCCCCGCCGTCCGACCACACCACCACAAATAGATGCCTGACCTGTGGGAAACACTGTATATATATATATATATATATATATATATATATATATATATATAAATATAATTTGTACATAAAAAACTTAATCATCAAATGCATAGGCAATTGTGTAATAATATCATTGACTGTTCGAAGTGGCCCCTTGGAGGCGAACATAACTGCGATATGGCCTTCAATTAAAACAAATTTGACACCCTTGAGTTATAGAGGCTGCATAGTTGGGTTATTTGGTGGCTATTTGGACTTTGTGAAAAGCCCCGAACTTGAATTTTACTTTTATGGGCAGAAAAAAAACTCTTGAGGGTAGCGTCCCAGAGAGCTGCAGAAGTTGCGTAAAAATGTAGCCAGCACCAAGGCTTTTTAAGCCTCCGATGAAGAAGCATTTCAGCAGCCTGCAATAAGCCATTGGAAGAATGTAAACATGGACATTCGATATTTTTTCAACACAAAGTACTGTGGCAGACAAACACTAATAGCTGTGACGATTCAGGTCTGTGGATCTTATTTATAAAGGGGTAGATTTTACCATGCTTTTGTTAGAGGTGACGCCGGTGAGCTACGGTGTGTAGTGAAGCATGTCTAGCTATTCCTCGACCTGCAGGAATGATACTTGAAAGAAAGTCAACTTTTTTGTCACCACGGAGGCGAGGATTAGTGATTTAGAAGTAGCTAAAACACTGCCGACTGCGGATGGACATTAGCAGCTAGCCAGTTAGCCATGTCTTAAAGTACCTTTTCCTGAGGGCATTTCAGTGTTATAACTTCACCTTCATCTTTAGTTTTTAAGCCAAAATGTGTCCGTTCTCCCTTTTCTGTCTACACACTGTGTCTGCTTGTAAGTACTTAGTGATTGTGCGTTGCCGAACATGCTCCTCTGCTCGTAAACCCAGCAATGTTATGCCCGTTAAAAAAAAAAGGAACAAAAATTGTGATCCGGTAGTTTTGAAACAGTATAGTACCCTTTTTGATTCATTATTACTGTGATGTATGTCATACAGCCCTCGTCTATTCTAGTTAAAAAATAATAAGATTAAGGAAATAACTATTTAAAGAAGATATTTAGATTTTCCCCACATAAACAACCTGCTCAAATATTCTGCAAAATCAGCTTGATTTAATAAGTGCAAGTTGAATAATGCTTGTTTTCAGAATAAAATACTTCTAGTTCTAAAGGCCTTAGTGGCCACATGCGTGGACAGCACCTTTTAGCTATTTCCAAAATTGTTTACACTACTGAATTGGGGTCTTATGCCAACATATAGACACTTATACTGCTGTCTGGTGGTGTCAGAAGAGTATAACATACAATGGAATTTGGAAAGAAAAAGTGTAAAAATAAAAATTAGCAAGTCACTGCACATGAAGTACACGTTTATGTAGTTATAGACTAAGTACATCATATCACAAATTATTTTTAGTTTTTATTCTAATTAGGGACCAATAAGCCCAAATAGCAAAGAAAAATAGAAAAAGCATGTAAATATACAGCTTGGGCCTTAAAAGGTTAAAGTCCTGCTTATTTCTAGATATAAAAACCTTATTTAGGATGTCTTATGAAGTAAAATTACTAGCTGCATGGACAGATCATTTCACTATTTCATAGATTTGTTTTCCTAAAATCTAGTCTTTTTAATTGTCTATTTTGTCAGATTTTTGTTGCAGTGTACACTGCAAAAAGTCAGTTTTCAAAAACAAGAAGAAAAAAAATAGAAAAATTGGTGATATTTTACTTGAACTAAGCAAAATTATCTGCCAATAGAACAAGAAAATTTGGCTTGTCAAGACTTTACAAAACAAGTCAAATTAGCTAACCTTAATAACATAATGATAATGCACTGCAAAAAGTCAGTGTTCTAAAAAACAATACAAAAATTAGGGGTATTTTATTTGAACTAAGCAAAATGATCTTCCAATAGAACCCCAAAATACCTTAAAATAAGTATATTCTCACTGATAGCAAGTGCATTTTTTTAGTAGAAAAAATTAGACCTTTTTGCTCAATATGTTGAAAAATATTCTTAAATTAAATAAATGCTAGTGCCATTACCTTGACATAACGATATGTGCTTGGCATCACAATTTTTTTTTCATGCTTGAAGTAAGAAAGTATTACTTTAAAAAAGAGGATTTATACTTGTGAGTGTTGATGACACAGCTTTGCAACAGTTGATATTCTAGTTTCAAGCATATTTTACTCAATATAGGTCATAAAATCTCAGCAACAAGCTGTAATATATTACTGAGATCATTTAAAGCCAAATCACTTAAAACAAGTAAAACACTCTAACATAAAATCTGCTTAGTGAGAAGAATTATCTTATCAGACAGAAAATAAGCAAATATCACCCTTATTTGAGATATTTCATCTTACTTAGATATCAGTTGTCGCAGTGTACACACTGCAAAAAGTCAGTGATCAAAAACAAGAAAAAAATATATAAAAAAGAGGGGTATTTTAATTGAAGTAAGCAAAATTATCTGCCAATAGAACAAAAAAATTCGGTTTGTCAAGACTTTCCAAAACAAGCAAAATTAGCTAACCTCAATGAACCCTTAATCACCTTAAAAGAAGTATATTCTCCCTAATAACAAGTGCACTTTTCTAGGTAGAAAAAAAAAGAGACCTTTTTGCTCAAATGTTGAAAAATATTCTTAAATGAAGTAAATGCTAGTGCCATTATCTTGACATAACGATATGCGCTTGGCATCACAATTTTTTTTTTTTCATGCGTGAAGTAAGAAATTATTTCTTTAAAAAAGCAGTTTAATACTTGCGAGTGTTGATGACACAGCTTTGCAACACTTGATATTCCAGTTTCAAGCATGTTTTACTCAATATAGGTCAGGCCTGGGCAATTATTTTGACTCAGGGGCCACATTTAGAGAAAAAAAATGTGTCTGGGAGCCGGTATATCTATTTTTAGGCACACTAATACAAAACTTCGCAATAATGTCTGATTGAATGCTAATAACGTTATGTTGAAAAATATTTTTAAATGAAGTAAATGCTAGTGCCATTACCTTGACATAACAATATGTGCTTGGCATCACAATTTTTGTTTTCATGCTTGAAGTAAGAAATTAAAAAAAGTGGATTTATACTTGTGAGTGTTGATAACACAGCTTTGCATCAGTTGATCAATCAATCAATCAATCAATGTTTACTTATATAGCCCTAAATCACTAGCGTCCCAAAGGGCTGCACAAACCACAACACAAACCACTACGACATCCTCGGTAGGCCCACATAAGGGCAAGGAAAACTCACACCCAGTGGGACGTCAGTGACAATGATGACTATGAGAACCTTGGAGAGGAGGAACGCAATGGATGTCGAGCGGGTCTAACATGATACTGTGAAAGTTCAATCCATAATGGATCCAACACAGTCCCAAGAGTCCAGTCCAAAGCGGATCCAACACAGCAGCGAGAGTCCCGTTCACAGCGGAGCCAGCAGGAAAATATCCCAAGCGGAGGCGGATCGGCAGTGCAGAGATGTCCCCAGCCAATACACGGGCGAGCAGTACATGGCCACCGGATCGGACCGGACCCCCTCCACAAGGGAGAGTGGGACATAGAAGAAAAAGAAAAGAAACGGCAGATCAACTGGTCTAAAAAGGGAGTCTATTTAAAGGCTAGAGTATACAAATGAGTTTTAAGGTGAGACTTAAATGCTTCTACTGAGGTGGCATCTCGAACTTTTACCGGGAGGGCATTCCAGAGTACTGGAGCCCGAAATGAAAACGCTCTATAGCCCACAGACTTTTTTTGGGCTTTGGGAATCACTAATAAGCCGGAGTCCTTTGAACGCAGATTTCTTGCCGGGACATATGGTACAATACAATCGGCAAGATAGGATGGAGCTTGACCGTGTAGTATTTTATACGTAAGTAGTAAAACCTTAAAGTCACATCTTAAGTGCACAGGAAGCCAGTGCAGGTGAGCCAGTACAGGCGTAATGTGATCAAACTTTCTTGTTCTTGTCAAAAGTCTAGCAGCCGCATTTTGTACCAACTGTAATCTTTTAATGCTAGACATGGGGAGACCCGAAAATAATACGTTACAGTAGTTGAGGCGAGACGTAACAAACGCATGGATAATGATCTCAGCGTCTTAAGTGGACAGAATGGAGCGAATTTTAGTTGATATTCTAGTTTCAAGCATATTTTATAAAACTTAGCAACAAGCTGTAATATCTTACTGAGATCATTTACAACCAAAACACTTAAAACAAGTAAAACACTCTAACATAAAATCTTCTTAGTGAGAAGAATTATCTCATCAGACAGAAAATAAGCAAATATCACCCTTATGTGAGAAATTTCATCTTACTTAGATTTCAGTTTTTACAGTGATGAGGTGTACACTTTTGTGGCCTGAAATGCAGAGAAATTCATTTTAACAAGTTGTGACTCATATTTCCGAGTTGCTATTGAATGTGCTACAGCACTGCACGTCTTCCCGTGAGCACACAGTAAGCATGGTCAGTAAGACAATTGCTCTCACTCTGAGTGCCGTACTAGTCTCCATTCAAAGGTGCTGCTGTGTGCAAGGCAGGACTGGCCAGGGATCGATGACACACATGAGAATAAAAAATATCAATAAATCTCAATTAATACATAGAAGGAAACCTTATGGTAATTTCCACAAAAAATCTGAGTCTCCTCTTTCGCCGTCAATATCAGGACGATTTGATAGCCAATTTCACCTTCATGAACACTGAGGAACTCTTTATAGTGTGCGAACACATCGGCGTGCTTCGGTATTAGCCGTACAAGCTAATAAATACGGCAGGAGATAAGCTAAATCCTACGTCAACACAATGTGTTTGAGTTTGTTATGAACAGTGCGATAGGAAAATCTGTACTGACTGAAAAAACATGAACAATCATATTGCAGTATCTGTAAAGTGTTAGCCTACATTTCATGTTTTGTTTGTACACAGCTAGCCAGACAGTGTATGTATTGTAGATGTACTAACACGCATGACGTGCTGTGTGTATCATGATCGGTATAAATTGTGACTGTGGTCCAGCTGGCCGAGGACGTTTCCTGTTGTTTTTGGGTAAGCACTCCATTTATGTCAAAATAGCTCAACTCCAAGTTTCCATATTTATAGCATCAAAATCGCCTCTCCCAGCTTCTGTGTTCTGTAACATCTCACTCTTCCTTTGTGCTCACTTCTATAAGCAGCAGTATATTTAGCTTCAAAAGTATATACCGGTAAAACCTAATTTGTCCAAAAATAGTTGTCCTTGTCATCTATTACCAAGTCTGCCATGATTAGAAAACACGCTCGCGTTTGTGTCCGGAAGTAGGAACAAACAGTTGTTGCCAGACGCCAGAAGAGTGCTGCTCTGGAAACAATTATATCACACAAATCACTATATTTAGATATACTTGAAGTGTGTATATAAAACGGTTGATGGAGGGTTTTGAAGTTGTCTTAGAGGACTTTGAAGGTGTGTTCTTGTCTTTCATAATGATTGTAAAAGGTAGGAAAAAAATGTGCTTGAAAGATGATACAAAAATGGTTGGACGATGTGGCTAATAGGAGTCATTGTTGTAGCCTTCAAAGCCCTCTAAAAGTTTATACCAAAAAGTTCTATTTTGGTTTCATCTGACCACATGACATTCTCCCAATCCTCTGCTGTATCATCCATGTATCCATTTTGGTATAAACTCAACTCGTGTTTGGAGGAAGAAGAATAATGAGTTGCATCCCAAGAACACTATACCTACTGTGAAGAATGGGGGTGGAAACATCATGCTTTGGGGCTGTTTTCTGCTAAGGGGACAGGACGACTGATCCGTGTTAAGGAAAGAATGGATGGGGCCATGTATCGTGAGATTTTGAGCCAAAAGCTTCCTTCCATCAGTGAGAGCTTTGAATGGTTGACCAAATACTTATTTTCCACCATAATTTACAAATACATTCTTTAAAATTCCTACAATCTGAATTCCTGGATTTTTTTTTCACATTCTGTCTCTCACAGTTGAAGTGTACCTATGATGAAAATTACAGACCTCTGTCATCATTTTAAGTGGGAGAACTTGCACAAACGGTGGCTGACTAAATACTTTTTGGCCCCACTATATATACATATAGATACAGACACGTTCATTACAATATGTAATAAGTACAATATTTACTGTATTTTTATTTTAATCAATTCGGAGACTGACTTCTTCCGCTCGTTTATTTAAGTTTCCATAGCAACACACGTCTGACTTTCGGCAACAAATGTGTGTTCCTACCTCCGGATACAAAAAAACACTTGAATGTGTTCTAATGGCAGATTGGGTAACAGACAACGAAGACGACTATTTTCGGAAAAATCGTATCTTTTTGAAGGCGAATAAACGCAGGACAAACTGCAGCTTCGAGAAGCGAGCACAAAGCAAGGTTTAAACGTTGGTGCAGAGAAAGCTGAGATTTGACGCTGTAAATGTGCAACTTGGAGCAAGTTATAACAACATACTTGGCATGCTTACCCAAAATCCTCTGCGTTTTTAGGCCTATTTTAGCCTCTTATTTTTAAACCCCCCTAAATAATTGGGTCATTTGTTGTTAAGTTTTGTTTTTTTACAAAAAAATGCAGAAAAAAATCTGCGTAAATATGCAGGAATAGAAGTGTATAAATTATAAAGTTGATAAGTTGTTGTTATTCATTATAATTATAGATAATTTGAAGGCCCTTTGTCAGCTCTTATTACAGTAAGGCCTGTATTATTATACTAAGAATCCAGTCCACGTTTTCACTGTTACCTTAACCACAGCACGTCTTGCAGTGTTTACAAACGTAAACCCAGAAGTAAACAAGGTTGAACTCCAGATGTCTGGCGCATCCGTGGCAATTTAGAGGATCAATCAAAGTCAACCATTTTCTGAACCGTGGGGAATATTATGAAATAAGAAGTCTCACGCAGTTTTGAGGACATTTGCCTCGACGTCAGCTCTGAAGAGCGTGTTGGCGATGAGTGGTGGAACAATGATTGATGTGAGTTCCTAAACATTATTTGCACCTGTTTCTGCTAATTTCAATCAACAATTTTATTGTATGCTTCTATTTTGGTGAATAATAAAGACCCTCATGATAAGCATCATTATTCGCGGGAGAGTTCACACTGAAGTCGCATCATAACACTATTTCCTATTTCTCAAAGTCTAGGCCCATGGGGCAGATCCGGCCCGCGAATGAATGATCTATGGCCTCCAGGATGACATTTGATTAGTATTAGAACCAGCCCGAAGGCCACAGTCGCTTGCTGTTGTTTTGCACCCACCAATACTCATCTGTGTTGGCGCTAGGGATTTTCAAAATGGGGTCGCAGGGACCCCATCAAGTCATAAAAATGGGTTCCCACAATAAATTTTTGGGGTCCCACTTTTTTGTAACCATTTTAAAAACACATGATAAATGTATACACTATCCTGTTACTACATCTCACATTTTATATTGTGTTTTGGAAAAAAAATGGCCATAAACGTTACTTAATTAATAAAAAATAAAAATTATGAATATGTAAATGTATTCAGTTATAAACATTCATTCACTTTCTTCTTTCCTTCATGGATCTAAACTTTACCACTTTTTTATATTTCATTGCAGTATTTTCAGAGTGAGTTTGTTCTATTTTTGGCCAAAGTAAGACAAAAAAAACAATCTGAAGTTGTCTTTATTTTTTAGTTTTAATACCATGATTTTATAATAGTCCGGCCCGCGTGTGCACAGTTTTTCCTCCATGCAGCCCCTGGGCTAAGATGAGTTTGACATCCCTGATTATCTGGTTGATTTGTATTATACAACTCATAATGTTTACAATATTGCTGACAGGAAAATAACTTCCTTACCTTATGATAAGCATAGCACACTACTACGGTTTTGCAGTACAAGTGTGCTACTTAAACTTAACTGATTAGTTCAAAAGGTGGAGTTCTATGTTGTTGTTTTTATCTTCAGTTTTATCGTTTTCACCATGAATGGCAGGTTATTGTGCTATTACATGTCACCCATCCCTACTGGCCAGGTGTGGCCCGTGATCCTTGAATTTGACACCTGTGGTCTAAATGCCTTAAATGACCATTACAGTAATAACAGGAAACTAAGAATATTGTTTTTCAACCATTTTGATTTCCTCAGCATTTGCTAATACAGTAGTAACAAGTTGTGAGCAAAAGAATATTGCAAGTGCCAAAAATTCTGAATCATAAAAGTTGTGCACAGACATCTTTAAAGGCCTACTGAAATGAGATTTTCTTCTTTAAACGGGTATATCAGGTCCATTCTATGTGTCATACTTGATCATTTCGGGATATTGCCATATTTTTGCTGAAAGGATTTAGTAGAGAACATCCACAATAAAGTTCGCAACTTTCGGTGCTAAGACAAAAGCCCTGCCTCTACCGGAAGTCGCAGACAATGACGTCACAAGTATGATGGCTCCTCACATATTCACATTGTTTTTAATGGGAGCCTCCAGCAAAATGTGCTATTCGGACCGAGAAAACGACAATTTCACCATTAATTTGAGCGAGGATGAAAGATTCGCGTTTGAGGATATTGATAGCGACAGACTAGGAAAAAGTTAAAAAAGAATAAAACTCGATTGCATTGGAATGGATTCCAATGTTTTTAGACACATTTAGTAGGATAAATCTGGGAAATCCCTTATCTTTGTATTGTGTTGCTAGTGTTTTAGTGAGTTAAATAGTACCTGATAGTCGGAAGGGTGTGTCCACGGGTGTGTTGAGGCCAGTCTCTGAGGGAAGTCGACGGCAGCTTTGGACGTCACAAGCTCAGCTTTTCTCCGGTAATAACTGACTTTTTAACCACAATTTTCTAACCGAAACCTGCTGGTTGACATTCCATCGTGTTTCATGGTTGCTTGACCGCGCTCTGATCCATAGTAAATTTTCACATTCAGGAATTTTAAACAAAACAAGGAATCACCGTGTGTTTGTGTGGCTAAAGGCTAAAGTTTCCCAACTCCAACTTTCTACTGTGACTTACTTCTCCAATATTAATTGAACAAATTGCAAAAGATTCAGCAACACAGTTCTCCAAAATACTGTGTAATTATGCCGTTAAAGCAGACGACATTTAGCTGTGTGTGTGCGTAGCACTCATACTTCCTAAAAACCCGTGACGTCTTGCGTACACGTCATCATTACACAATGTTTTCAAGACAAAACTCCCGGGAAATTAAAAATTGCAATTTAGTAAACTAAAAAGGCCGTATTGGCATGTGTTGCAATGTTAATATTTCATCATTGATATATAAACTATCAGACTGCGTGGTGGGTTGTAGTGGGTTTCAGTAGGCCTTTAAGGTGGACAGCCAGCCTCTGTTTACCAGGCAAGAACGTTTCCTTCCACCTGGAACGTCCTCTGTTTTCAGGTCAACTCTGTGGTGCTGTTGGTCTACACTGCTATCATCTGTGCAACGTTTCCCTGTTTGTAAGTCACTTGCCAGCTTTCATTGTTCTTTGTGACAACTCTTTGTGATTGAATTTTATTGAGTTCCTTAATGTTCGCTCTTACAATAACAAAGTTGCTACAGCTTGGTTATTATACATCACAGGTGTCGAACTCAAAGCCCAGGGACCAGATCTGGCCCGCCACATCATTTTATATGACTCGCGAAATGGTAGTTGTATACTTTATTAAGAATATTTTCCTACTAAATATTTGATCTTTTCATTTTGACATTCAAAAAATACATGAAATGCATGCTTATCTTTATAAACATGTCTTTTAAAATGTAATATCCAATAATGCAACAAAATGTTATACTTTTTTAAATTTAAAATAAGTAAATAATTAATGATAAATGGGTTGTACTTGTATATCGCATTTCTACCTTCAAGGTACTCAAAGCGCTTTGACACTACTTCCACATTTACCCATTCACACACACATTCACACACTGATGGAGGGAGCTGCCGTGCAAGGCGCTAACCAGCACCCATCAGGAGCAAGGGTGAAGTGTATTGCTCAGGACACAACGGACGTGACGAGGTTGGTACTAGGTGGGGATTGAACCAGGGACCCTCAGGTCCCTGAATATCAGCTTGACTTATTGTTTCAAAGCAAGTTATCAAATTGTGCAGTGTAAAAATGACAATAGTCAGTAAAAATGTTTACAAAAAAACAACTTTGATACTGTTTGTGTTTACAGTAATACACTATACAATCAACTGTAGATTTTACTGTAAACAAAAGTTGTGGTGCTGTTTTTCCATTCCATTTACAGTAACAATGTGCCCTAAAAAAGACTGCAACTTTGACAAGAAAATCCTGGCAACTAAGCAAGTTTTTTTACACTAAAATCTATTTCTTTTTTTTTTTTTTTAAGTGGATGTAAAAAAAGTGAATAATCAAATGCTATATTATGAGCAGAATCCTTATACCTTTTTTGTAATCATATATTTACAAGTGGCCCTCTGAGGGCAGACAAAACTGCGATGTGGCCCTCAATGAAAACATGTTTGAAATTCCTACATTAGAGATATAATTGATTGCTCCCATTAGCTGCGTTGGTAGCTACCGAGAACCAGCCAATTGAATAAAAAAAAAGTTTTTGTTTTCTTGTCTCTCATAATGATTGTAAAGAATAGGCAAAATCCCCCCGCCTCCCCCTTTCCCTTTAATCAACCTGTTAAAAGTTAAATGAAGTTTAAAAGAAAGGTATGACTTCTAGTGTATATTTCCCATAATATTGTAACAATGCTATAATTGTAGCCAGGTTTAGGTAAAAAAGAATAAGTAGTGGGAAATAAATCCCACAGTGGTTTATTGTTAATTTAGTCATTTAGCAAAATAAAATAAAAAAAAATCATACTGTACATCAGTGGCGGGTCGTGCGTTTCCCTTCTAGGCCTTCAGTGATTTCCAACTTCAATGATTACCTTTCAAAATACCATAATTTATGTGACCACATGACCATTGCTGGAGAAATACTATACAGGAACAGATTTACGCACTACTGCACATTGAAACACATCAACAGTGTACAAAACGGGTTATTTTCTGGCGCATTTAAAAATCAATAAACCCGCAACAGCAATTAAAACATATCTTAAGTGGTACTGTCAAAATGAAAATTGCAAAAAACATATTAAACGTGAAAAAATTAAGAAATAAAATATTTGAGCTCACAATTTGTAGCACACATTGGACGTATAAGCCAGTTGTGCCCCTCGTAGTTGATTCGAGTGGATTTCCCTATTTCATTGCCAGAACAGCTGAACTCGCATCCTGGGTTGGCCGACATCGTCTCACAAGATGTAATTTCTCTTTAATTATCTTTCTTGAAAATAGCTTTGCAAATATATACCTGCCACCTAATCAACGTTTTGTTCTCCTTCTTTGTGGGTTAAAAAAGTAGGTGTCGCAGTATGGCTACGGCACAACACTTCCTGCTTTAGTAAATTGCAACCTGTGATTGGACACTCACTTTGGAATGAGTAGTGAGAATCCAATCACAGTCTCATTAAAATCTGGGTACCTAGATAGAATACTGTCATCAACTTGTGATCTGATTGGGTAACGCAACTGTCTATCAACTGTATGTGTTCTCAAATTCATGATCTGCATAGCCATACTTGCCAACCTTGAGACCTTCGATTTCGGGAGGTAGGGGGTGGGGGGCGTGGTTGGGGGTGGGGCGAAGGCTTGGTTTGGGGGCATGGTTGGGGCTGGGGGCGTGTTTAAGAGGAGAGTATATTTACAGCCAATTCACCAACTCGAGTATTTCATATATATATATATATATATATATATATATATATATATATATATATATATATATATATATATGTATGTATATGTATATATATGTATGTATATGTATATGTATATGTATGTATATATATGTATATGTATGTATATATATGTATATGTATGTATATGTATATGTATATGTATGTATATGTATGTATGTATATATATATATGTATATATATATATGTATGTATGTATGAAATACTTAACTTTCAGAGAATTCTAGCTATATATATTTATTTTATTATATATATAAATAAAAGAAATAGTTAAATTTCTGACGGCACCTATCAAATACACAGTAATATAAACACAGTTGTTCTACTAACTGTACTGTGCTTGCTGGTTACAAAAAAAACAACAACACTTACCTTCCACTATTTGAGTAACGTCACTTCCGAGTTTCCAGAAGATGGCGCCAGTATGCGCTTTGCTCTGCCGTCTCTCGCTGTCAGCTCTGTTCGTTTTTGTGTTGTTTGCGTCTATTTTCGTCTCTGTCAGCTCACTGCTTGAGTGTGACCGCCAAACACTGTTGGATCTTTGTCCCTTTCCCACTGATATGATCAACTCCGACGTTGGTTTTTCAACGTCCCAGTCAGCTTTTTCACCTGGCCGGATTCCTGCCTCGTGGCTCCTCTCCCCCGCCACCTGCGTGCTGTGTGTCGGGCCCCACCCGGATTAGCTGCGGCCTTGGACGTGCTGGCCCCCGCCAGGTTCGTTCTTGTGAACGCAAGATCTTTGACAAACAAAACGTTTATCCTGACGGATTTCTTCACTTCCCACGGACTTGACTTCCTTTGTGTGACGGAAACATGGCTGAGAGCCACTGAGTCCGCCCCTCTTAATGAACTTCTGCCTCCGGAGTGTTCCTACTTTATTTCTCCGCGGTCGTCCAGTCAAAAAGGAGGAGGATTAGCAGTTGTTTTTAAAAATGACTATAAATGCCGTCAGATCCGCCTGCAATCCTCCCTTTCAAGCTTCGAACTGTGCATGTTTGAGCTGGAGGGGGCGTGGCCTCCAGGTCCAGCTGAATTTCGGGAGATTTTCGGGAAAAAATTTATTCCGGGAGGTTTTCGGGAGGGGCGTTGAATTTCGGGAGTCTCCCGGAAAATCCAGGAGGGTTGGTAAGTATGTACATAGCACTGCGGCGGCTCAAACCAGTGAATATCCAATCACAGGACGCGTAAATGTCACTTACAACGTGAGGCCAACTCGAAGGTCTTAATGACAACAACTTGTGATCTGATTAGCTATCGCAACTGTCTAGCTACTGTATGTGTCCGTTCACTTACAGGGCACGGACGCCCACATTGTTGATTCTGAAGGTTCTAGGCAGATTTGGTACAGCATGGCGACATAAGATAGCTGAATTCTGATTGGATACAAACTCTAACCTAAAAACAACAGCACTGGAAGGAGCATAATATGACATGAAGTGAATATGAATATTTTTAGATATTGAGGGAACATAAATAAATATTTTTTATCTTTAATTATGATCATCATTCCTGGTTATGTTAGGCCAGCAACAAGGCCTTGCTGGCCCTGATGGCTCACCACTGTTGTACATGCTTGTAAATACAAGATAATCATCTTACTCCCTCCCACGTTTGATATGAAGGTTATGAAGCTCGGATACTAATCATTCTGCTTCATTAAAGCATGCTAATTAATTTGTGTTATCCAGTGATTATTATCTGCTTTATTAAGGTGGGCAGGATTTGAAAGTTGTGCTGCTCCATTTAAAAAAAAAAAAAAAAATTTTAAAAAGCACCTTTTTTTTTATTTTAATGGTTTTTGTAAACACGAAAAAAAAATCCATAATTTATCTGGGCTAAACCCCGGTTTTTCTTCAATCCTAAATCCGCCCCAATCTATTTTGGGACGAGGGCCTAGTTTTGTCCATAATATCAGGCAGAATTATGTGTATTTTCACTACTAAATGCGATCGTATTGTCGCTGTTTTTTGCATGCACAGTTTCAAATATATACCATATTTTTCAAACAACATGGTGCACTCAAAATCCTTTCATTTTCTCAGATGCGCAGTGCGCCTATAACCTGGTGCACTTAATGTACGGAATAATTCCAGTAGATGGTAGTCACACATAAGAGATACTGTACGTGTAGACTGCAATACGATGCCAGTAAACAACACCAAAACTTTAAATGTTCCATTGAAAATAAAGAACATTACACACACTTTTGAAAAATCTGTCAAACTGTTTAAGTATGACGTTGAAGCTGCAGCGCTTAATAGATTGTCAGCCCATCACGACTACCGTAGTCAGAGATACATAGTATTACTATGGTATGTGTATAAGGACCGCAAAATGGCATCCATTAGCAGACATATTATCTGACGTTTTGTTTCACCAAATTATGCAAAACCAACTTTTCTTACCTTCTGGTACCTGCCACTGTAGTCCATACCGACACTGTAGTCGATAATAAACTTATTTTTCACTATCTTCTTGTTATATGGCATTCACCCTCTGCTGTTGCTATTTCCAATATAAATTAGCATAAAGTTGGAACTTATATCTCGCCATGAAAGCACTAAAAACATACCGGTGTAGTGAGTTTACATAATTCACCCAAGGAACTTTAGTAATTAGAGGGTTTCGGCCGGACGTTTTTTCACGGGACACATTTCCGGCGTTGTTGTTGCACTAGCGAGCCACGGGTGAGGAGATGCTGCTCTGTTATTGATTGAAGTAAAGTCTGAATGTCATTAAAACAGTTAGCTCCATCTTTTGACACTTCTTCCACCCCCATCCTTGCACGCTACACCGCTACAACAAAGATGACGGGGAGAAGACACTGTCAAAGGTGAGCCAAGTAAATATGATCGCCCAAAAAATGGCGCATCCTAAAGCGACTGTCAGAAAGCGACTTAAAGATGATCTGTAAAACATAATCTATGCAACATTTTGACCAAAGAACCACCATCACATGTTATGTAGACCACAAGGAAGTGTTTTCCATTTAGAAAAAAAAAAAAATATATATATATGACCCCTTTAATGCGCCCTATAATCCGTTGCGCCTTATATATGAAAAACAATTGAAAATAGACCATTCTTCGGTTGTGCGTTTTAAAATCTGGTGCGCCCTATTGTCCGGAAAATACAGTGTGTGTATTTTCCCTACTAGCAGTCGTATTGTTGCAGTTTTTGCATGCAGTGTTTCAAATGTGTAGCTTTTGGTATTCTTAGTTCCGAGTACTGTTGTAGTACTCCCATGTGTGCTGATGGTTATCAACCCTTCCTATTATAAACTGATGTTTCCCCTCACAATTGCCAGATTTGCGTCCAGGCGTTCATATGCTTTCCAGCCTGTTTGACTCCCCTTTTTCTGACCTTGCCTCCATTTCCCTCCAGTTTTGTCTGCTTGTGCCGAGTGCTTACTAGTGTATGACCATGTTTGCTTGTAAGACTGCCAGTTTGCTCCAGTAAATATTTTATCTGTTATTCGAATAGCTGCCTGTGCTGCCTGTTTGTGCGAGTCTTTTGCATTCAAGGTCAGTTTTTGTGCGGTTGACTTTTTAGGTTAGTGACTGCTGCAGTCAAAGCAAAAATTTCCTCCAATATAGGTGAGATGAAGTACACTTTTTTGTCTTTACTCCCGTGCAGACAAAGGGTGAGAGACAGGCTATGCCCTGGACCGATTGCCAGTCAATCCCAAGGCTGATAAAGACAGATGGAGCCTCCCAAGTGAAGAAGACAGATGATCTTTAAGAATTCACTCAAAGTTAGCGATTGGACGATGTCCTTTTTCTTCCCAAAGTCAAGTCATTTAGCTTGTTTGCTTTGTTGCTATATCTCAGGGGTCGGCGACCCAAAATGTTGAAAAATCCATATCGGACCAAAAATACAAACAAAAACCTGTATGTAGCCGCAAAAAATTTGAAGCCTTATATAAGTGTTATAATGAAGGCAACACATGATGCAAGTGTCTACATTAGCCTACTATCAAAATGACTTTAAAAGTCTTGTATACAGTCGTCGTCAAAAGTTTACATACACTTGTAAAGAACATAATGTCTTGACTGTCAAGAGTTTCCAATAATTTCTACTATTATCTTTTTGAGTGATTGGAGCACATACTTGTTGGTCACAAAAATTATTCATGAAGTTTGGTTCTACAATTTGTTATGTTTCTACTGAAAATGTGACCAAATCTGCTGGGTCAAAAGTGTACATACAGCAATGTTGATATCTGGTTGCATATTCATTCCCAAGTTTCACTGCAATAAGGCACTTTTGGTAGCCATCCACAAGCTTCTGGTTGAATTTTTGACTGCTCCTCTTGACAAAATCTGTTGGTTTTCCGACATGGACTTGTTTCTTCAGCATTGTCCACATGTTCTTAATGGGGTTTAAGTCAGGATTTTAGGAAAGCCATTCTTAAACCTTAATTTTAGCCTGATTTAGCCATTCCTTTACCACTTTTGATGTGTTTTGGGGGTCATTGTCCTGTTGGAACTCTGCGCAAGACCCAACCACCGGGCTGATGGTTTTCGGTTGTCCTGAAGAATTTGGAGGTAAGCCTCCTTTTTCATTGTCCCATTCACTCTATGTAAAGCACCAGTTCCATTGGCAGCAAAACAGGCCTACAGCATCATACTACCACCACCATGCTTGACGGTAGGAATGGTTTTCCTGGGATTAAAGGCCTCACCTTTTGTCCTCCAAATATATTGCTGGGTATTGTGGCCAAACAGCTCAATTTTTGTTTCATCTGACCACAGAACTTTCCTCCAGAAGGTCTTATCTTTGTCCATGTGATCGGCAGCAAACTTAAGACAACCCTTAATGTGGTGCTTCAGAAGCAACGGCTTCCTTCTTGCATGGTAGCCTTTCATTTCATGGCGATGCAAAACACACTTGACTGTGGACACTGGCACCTGTGTTCCAGCAGCTTCCAATTCTTTGCAGACCTGCTTTTTGGAAGGTTCTTAGTTGACTCTTGATCATCCTGACCAATTTTCTCTCAGCAGCAGGTGATAGCTTGCGTTTTTTTCCTGATCGTGGCAGTGACAAAACACTGCCATGCATTTTATACTTAAGAACAATTGTCTGCACAGTTGCTCTTGGGACCTAAAGCTGCTTTGAAATGGCTCCAAATGACTTTCCTGACTTGTTCAGGTCAATTATTCATTTTTTCAGATCTGTGGTGAGTTCCTTTGACTTTCCCATTATCGCATTTGGAACCGAGTCTAATGACCGCATCAAAAGAGCCCTATTTAAATGGGCTCAGAGAAGTCAACAGTTGTCGTCAAACCTAATCACTCACATGATGTTAAGAGGCCATGCCATGAAGCTAATTTGATTTGATAGTAACTTTTCTACATCACCACCAAGGATAATGTATGTTGCTGTATGTATACTTTTGACCCAGCAGATTTGGTCACAATTTCAGTAGACCCATAATAAATTCATAAAAGAACCAAACTTCATAAATGTTTTTTTGTGACAAACAAGTATGTGCTCCTATCAATCTATCACAAAAAGATAAAGAGTTGTAGAAATTATTGGAAACTCGAGACAACCATGACATTATGTTCTTTACAAGTGTATGTAAACTTTTGACCATGACTGTAAGTGTTATAATGAAGGCAACACATGATGTAAGTGTCTATATAAGCTATATTAGCCTACTATCAAAGGCTGATGCAAATATTCGTTGACAAAAATGTTGTATTTAAATTTTTTTTCTACATTTTTCCAACATTGGATTGGCAATCATTAGTAAAATAGAGGCTTCTCAGAGGGCGAGAAGCCTGGAAATGTCTGTCTTAGAAAACAGCAGACTGTCTTCTTCTGTGATTTGGAACAACGTGGCACACAAACAACTACGACAAATGCAGCCAATTTTACATACAGTTATATATTACATTTAAGTGTCATGAAACATCGAAATAATAATTAAACACATAGAGAACATCAGTAAAGGAAAATAAATTAGCTCAAATATACCTACAGACGAGGGATCATGAATCAATATGAACATACAGTTGGCCTAAATAGCATTTTAGCATCGATTAGCTTGCAAATATGCACGATAAGCACTCCAGCAAATCAAAAAAGCTCACTTTTGTGCATTCACGCACAGCATAAAACATTTGGTGGACAAAATGAGACAAAGAAGGAGTGGCATAAAAAGAGCTGAAAGATCGCTGAAATTAATAGGACAAAACAGTGCGTGCCAAATACTCTTATCAGTGAGGCATGTATAACAAACAGTGGGATTTCTAACAATTAGCAAGGTTTGTGTCATGTTTGTTCTCCTACAGAAAATATATTAAAACCAAAAATGTTTTTTAATTAATTTTTTATTATTTTCACATATCTCTGAAAGAGGTCCAGGGAGCCACTAGGGCGGCGCTTAACAGCCACATGCAGCTCGAGAGCCGCAGGTTGCTGACCCCGGTATATCTACATGGTTGACATACTTTGAGGGGGCAGATGGCGGAAGCCCTGTAAGGATGTGGTCAGGTAATTTGTATCCCCTGAGAGCCGGAGAAACTGCCTTCACTTGTGAAAAATTATCCCCGAAAATTCTTCTGAAGGCAGACAAACGGAATCAGATTTAGCTGATGGAAAAGGTGTCAGAGCTAATGTGCTTTGGCGCATCAACACGGCGGCCCTTTCATGACCAGACTCTACCCGCCGGCCCGCATGTGGCTATGATCACAGGAGCACTTGTGGGTTTGCAAAGCAGTGACCCTCAACTGCTGTTCTGAGTCAGGAAGGAGGAAATGTCCTCCCAAAATGTTTATTTTGTCTCTGCTCTGCTGCCTGCACTAAAATGTCTTAATATGGTCTCCGGCTTCCTGTGAAGCCCGCAATGTGTTTTTGCTGGATACATTAACATCTGGAACCATTGGGATCCGCTTTTATTGCGTTGTTTAACTAATATGAGTTGATTCAAAGTTAAACTGAGTCGGTATTTGAATGGCAAAGGCTACACTAAATGATTATCACCCCTCTATAAGTACCGTATTTTCCGGACTAAGAGCGGCTACTTTTTTCCAACGCTTTGTACCCTGCGGCTTATAAAATGGTGCTGCTAATTTATGGTGTTTTTTTGGTAACGGCCATGTTTTGTATTTACAAACTTTCTTACGGTGGGGTCGCATGTTAATACGCGCATCGTTTCTCCAAGATACATTGTCGGTTGGACAATGATTTATTCACCATAAATCAGTCAGGCAGGATTACAAAACGGAACAAGCGGGCCGATAGCACAAGTAGCCACGGGAAAGCTTAGCATAGTGGACAAGCAAAGAATGGCGAATCTTAGCTCAGGAATCAAGCGGTATACGAACATAAATGTTGCGTGAATCAAAAAAGACAGTCAGACTGAGTATTGCGAAAGGCAGGAATAAAAAGCTCTCTCATTAGTGCCCGGGAGCAGGTGAGCGTCCAGAACACTAATCAGAGGCAGGTGAAAATAATCAGCACCCATGGCAACTAAGAAACACAAACCCAGGGGTGCTGAAAACAGAACTGAGGGAGTCAAAACTAAGATAAAACATGATAGCGGCAACGGATCATGACACTGTTTTCATATTGCACCGGCAAAGATACTGAACAGGTGCGTTATCTTAGCCAATTTTTAGACGAGTTCGTTCACTGCAGGTTGTGCGGTTTGAAAATGAACTTTCTGTTTCCTGACTTGAACCTTAAGTACAACTGCTCAAAATAATTCTTCATTCATTGTTTACAAGTTTGCAATGTAACTAAAATAATTCATACTTAGCAAATTGTCCAGTGTGTGATGTATGTAGGAGTGTTTCATGCGTATTTGTACATGCTATCATTATGTAAATAGGCCAGCATTCTTAGCTTTAGCAAACATTTAAAGTGTCTGTGTTAATTAATTTACGATGTATTTTACAATGAAATTATTTTTTGTAATGTTTCAGTTTCATAACTTAACCAAAACATTACCGTGGAGTTTTTGAGTCTGTTTAACTGATTGGAGAGCTAGCTTCTGCAGCGTGTGGGTCCTTGACCATGACTTCTGTTTTTTATGATCCGCTGTTTTACTGCCTTGTTAGAGACACCATTTGGAATCCGTTAAGGTATGTGAATAAACAGTTACGGAAATATTTCGTACTTGTATATATCTCTGCTGCTCATAGTCAGGCGAGACTAATATAAGTAAAATATTTGTTTCTTCTAAAATTTAATACTGTTGGGCTCTATAGCCCGGAAAATATGGTAAATTTTAAGTGCTGTTGAAGGATTCTTTGCATGGGTAGTGTCGTCAAGGTTGCTTCAGGGCTAAATGTGTCATTGCAGGGGGCGCACATTTATTTGGCATTTCAGACTAGTAAGGCCCTTGTCTTCTTCTTTGCAGCAGGTCTGGAGTGGGAGTTTTAAATGCAAGGCACATATTCGGTGAAAGAAGCAGCTGGATTTTTATGGAAGACAAAATCTTGCAATAATAGAAAAAGTGTCACGATGAAGTCTGTTTTTCAGAAATTAAATCTTCAAGATGCCTCTGAGGAGGATATTACCAATGAACGTTGTTAGGTTTTCATTTCCGTTGCTGTTAGCACGGCTGGGATTACATAGAAAGTATTTGGAGGGATGTGTCTGCGATGTGCAAGGAAAACGTGATCGTACTTTGTTGGTTTGTTGAAGTTCATTTCGAACATGTATACAATTTCAATACGATACGTCACAAATTGACATTATTCTTTACATGTCTGAAAAAGGAGTGGGAAGAAGCAGAGCTTATTGAAGTTTACCCCTTTCTACGTCATAGCAATTCCCGAACTAACACATGATCACTTACAGTTTTTCATTTGTACATTATTTACATCCATTCATTCTGAATAAAACCATTGTTAAAGGCCTACTGAAATGAGATTTTCTTATTTAAACAGGGATAGCAGGTCCATTCTATGTGTCATACTTGATAATTTTGTGATATTGCCATATTTTTTCCGAAAGGATTTAGTAGAGAACATTGACAATAGAGTTTGCAACTATTGGTCGCTAATAAACAAGCCTTTTCTTTACCGGAAGTAGCAGACGATATGCGCGTGACATCACGGGTTGTGGAGCTCCTCACATCCTCACATTGTTTACAATCATGGCCACCAGCAGCGAGAGCGATTCGGACCGAGAAAGCGACGATTTCCCCATAAATTTGAGCGAGGATGAAAGATTTGTGGATGAGGAAAGTTAGAGTGAAGGACTAGAAAAAAATAAAAAGGCGAGGGCAGTGGGAGCGATTCAGATGTTATTATACACATTTACTAGGATAGTTCTGGAAAATCCCTTATCTGCTTATTGTGTTACTAGTGTTTTAGTGAGATTATATGGTACCTGAAAGTCGGAGGGGTGTGGCCACGGGTCTGGTGACCACCAGTGTCTCTGAGCTTTTTTCCCCCTCCTCCTCGGTGGAAGCATCCCATGTTCGGGGTCGGCCGGTCGGAGGAGGCAAGAGAGTCCGTAGCTGCCTCTTTGACAGGTGCACGAGGAACAACGCAAGCTATCCACTCATGTCTACGGTAAGAGCCGACTTATTACCACAATTTTCTCACCGAAACCTGCCGTTTGACATGTGGTAGGGAAATGTGTTTGCTTGACCGCTCTGTTCCATTTTAAAGCTTCACCGTCATATTTAGGGAATGTAAACAAAGAAACACCGACTGTGTTTGTGTTGCTAAAGGCAGCCGCAATACACCGCTTTCCACCAACAGCTTTCTTCTTTGTAGTCTCCATTATTAACTGAACAAATTGCAAAAGATTCAGCTACACAGATGTCCAAAATGCTGTGAAATCATGCAATTAAAGCAGACGACTTATAGCTGGGATCGGGCTGGAACAACATGTCCGCTACAATCCGTGACGTCACGCGCCAACAGGATACTTCACGCGGAATTTAAAATTGCAATTTAGTAAACTAAAAAGGCCGTATTGGCATGTGTTGCAATGTTAATATTTCATCATTGATATATAAACTATCAGACTGGTGGGTAGTAGTGGGTTTCAGTAGGCCTTTAAGTCAGTTATGTTTCACATAATGAGATACCTAATATCTTATTTTCAATAATTTTAATACATTTGTCTGATCAATAAGAGCGTGATGAGATCGATATTTCTGTTGTAGTTTATCTACTGTAAGTTCAGCAAATCACTAAGATTTCTTCAGGGAGTTTGTATGAGCGCGGCGTCTCTCTCAGTCTGCTCCCTGAGGTCCACAGGGCCCCCTCCCTCCTCCCCCTTCACCGCCGCATGCCCATCAGCGCAGGGACGGACTGGTGGGATGGCGCAGAGGAAGTGGAGTGCTGCGCGGGGCTATTTTACAGTGTCAGACATATGCAGTAAAGCTCTATGAGGTGCGAAGCAAACGGAGCAAGAACGAAGGAGCTCCCCAAACCCAAACCAGACCCCTGGAACAGAGACAGATGTCTTTGGTCCAGGGGACTTTCAAAAACCCCATCAATATCCAGGTAGCAAATTCCAGAAGTGAAAGTTGTTTCCGGTATTAATTAATGTTGCTTTTTCAAAGTGTAATTGGTGTTCAGGGCTGTGAATTAGCAGACATTAAACTATTCTCATATTTGGTGAGTTGAAATAAATCGTAATTGTTTTATTGGAAATCAAAAATATGTACAGTGAGGCAAAAAAGTATTTAGTCAGCCACCGATTGTGCAAGTTCTTCCACTTCAAATGATGACAAGAGGTCTGTAATTTTCATCATAGGTACACTTCAACTGTGAGAGAGAGAATGTGAAAAAAAAATCCAGGAATTCACATTGTAGGAATTTTAAAGAATTTATTTGTAAATTATGGTGGAAAATAAGTATTTGGTCAACCATTCAAAGCTCTCACTGATGGAAGGAGGTTTTGGCTCAAAATCTCACGATACATGGCCCCATTCATTCTTTCCTTAACACGGATCAATCCTCCTGTCCCCTTAGCAGAAAAACAGCCCCAAAGCATGATGCTTCCACTCCATGCTTCACAGTAGGTGTGGTGTTCTTGGGATGCAACTCAGTATTGTTCTTCCACCAGACACGACGAGTTGAGTTTATACCAAAATGGATACATGGATGATACATCGGAGGATTGGGAGAATGTCATGTGGTCAGATGAAACCAAAATAGAACTTTTTGGTACAAACTCAACTCGTCGTATACATAATACATTTTTACATTTTTAGTCTACTTTATACCTGCATTATCCTTTCCATGCTTACCCTTTCCATCCTTTGTACCTGAGCTACTGTGTGGAAAAATTTCCCTTGTGGATCAATAAAGTTTGTCTAAGTCTAAATTAGCTGCACCGTTTTATAAGCCACAGGTTTCAAAGCGTAGCTTATAGTCCAGCAAAATATGGTAGATGTTTCATCGACTTACTGACGATTCCTCCCGTGTGGGTTTTGTCAACTCTGTTATTTCTAAGGAAAGCTAGCAGACTACTGAAGTTGTGTGCATGTGACGAGGAGACAAGAATCAGGAAAGCATCCAATCAGCTTACGAACCTGTGCAACATCCAGCAAGCGGTGCCCTATAGCCAGCACTGTGAAGAACCCCCCTGGCATTCTGAAATGTTCTGCGAGAAATCACAGCCGGGTGAGTCACATGTGGGCCTGTGGAAAATGTCAGATAAACATCACGCGGGGAACGAGCTTCCTCCCGCTTTGACGGTATAAGTGCTTTAAGAATAGCGCCAAAGACAGAGCTGCTTATTTTAAGTGACACCTTGAGTGTGCCGAGGTCAAATGGAAGGCAAACAACGACACTTAGTAGATCCCATGACAGCGGGACGGTGCGGCTCGTTGCTCTGTTCCCCGCGCCATGATGTCATTGCGTATTGTGTACAAGGTACTGTGTGGTACTAGAACCAAGTAAGGGTCGGACCGCTCTCAATCATCCAATTCACACTGTGTATGCAAGCGTTTGGCGAAAGCTTTGTCGTAATTTCCCCCCGAGGCCGCCCGAAACACAGCCAGAAACAGCTCTTGCTCCGGGAAGGTATTATAAATCACACGAGTGCAGCTCTTATATTTCATTCATGCTCAACGTTTCTCTGATCATCGACCGGAGGGAGAAAAGTAGCTTGTGTAACATCGCCTGCTGTGTCCTGACATATCCTGCTGCCTGGGATGTCAGCTAAACTAAGAGTTTTCTTTGGAGGGAAAAAAAAAAAACTTTTTTGTGGTTAAAGATGTATACCTATTTTATATTTCAACTTTTGGCTTCAGTACGCAACTCAGCATTAAAGGCCTACTGAAATGAGATTTCCTTATTTAAACAGGGATAGCAGGTCCATTCTATGTCACATACTTCATCATTTCGCGATATTGCCATATTTTTGCTGAAAGGATTTAGTAGCGGCTTCACGGTGGCAGAGGGGTTAGTGCGTCTGCCTCACAATACGAAGGTCCTGCAGTCTTGGGTTCAATCCCAGGCTCGGGATCTTTCTGTGTGGAGTTTGCATGTTCTCCCCGTGAATGCGTGGGTTCCCTCCGGGTACTCCGGCTTCCTCCCACCTCCAAAGACATGCACCTGGGGATAGGTTGATTGGCAACACTAAATTGGCCCTAGTGTGTGAATGTGAGTGTGAATGTTGTCTGTCTATCTGTGTTGGCCCTGCGATGAGGTGGCGACTTGTGCAGGGTGTACCCCGCCTTACGCCTGATTGTAGCTGAGATAGGCGCCAGCGCCCCCCGCAACCCCAAAAGGGAATAAGCGGTAGAAAATGGATGGATGGATGGATTTAGTAGCGAACATCCATGATAAAGTTCGCAAATTTTTGCCGCTAACAGAAAAGCCCTGCCTTTACCGGAATTCGCAGACGATGACGTCACATGTTGATGGCTCCTCACATCCTCACATTGTTTTTAATGGGAGCCTCCAACAAAAAGTGCTATTCGGACCGAGAAAACGACAATTTCCCCATTAATTTGAGCGAGGATGAAAGATTCGTGTTTGAGGATATTGATAGCGACAGACTAGAAAAAAAATAAAAACAAAAGTAAAAAAAAAACGCGATTGCATTGGGAGGGATTCAGATGTTTTTAGACACATTTAATAGGATAATTCTGGGAAATCCCTTATCTTTCTATTGTGTTGCTAGTGTTTTCGTGAGTTTCATAGTACCTGATAGTCGAGGTGTACGTCCCCGGGTGTCTTGACGCCAGTGTCTCAGGGAAGTCGACGGCAGCTGTATGAACGGCGCAAGCTCAGCTGATCCCCGGTAAGAAGCAACTTTTTACCACAATTTTCTCACCTAAACCTGCTGGTTGACATGTGGTCGGGGTCGGGATCCATGTTCGCTTGACTGCTCTGATCCAGAGTAAAGCTTCACCGCCGGGAATTTTAAACAAGGAATCACCGTGTGTTTGTGTGGCTAAAGGCTAAAGCTTCCCAACCCCATCTTTCTACTTTGACTTCTTCATTATTAATTGAACAAATTGCAAAAGATTCAGCAACACAGATGTCCAAAATACTGTGTAATTATGCGGTTAAAGCCGACGACTTTTAGCTGTGGTTGTGTGCAGCGCTCATATTTCCTAACAGTCCGTGACGTCACGCGTACACGTCATAAGTACGCAACGTTTTCAACAAGAAACTCCCGGGAAATTTAAAATTGCAATTTAGTAAACTACAAAGGCCGTATTGGCATGTGTTGCAATGTTAATATTTCATCATTGATATATAAACTATCAGACTGCGTGGCGGGTTTCTGTAGGCCTTTAAGGCCATGGTTGGATTCATTTTCTGTATCGGAAGGGAAAAAGATGTTAAACATAAAACTGCTTAGATTTTGAAACAAATATAACAATACAATTGCAATCTGCTTGTAGGTACCATATTTTTCAGACTATAAGGTGCACTTAAAATCCTTTCACTTTCTCAAAACTCGACAGTGCTCCTTACAAACCCGGCAGGCCGAATGTACGGAAACATTTTGGTTGCACTTACCAACCTCAAAGCTATGTTATATGATATGTGGTGTAATGATGAGGGTGACCGGTAGATGGCAGTCACACAAGAGATACTGTACATGTAGACTGCAATATGACTCAAGTAAACACCATCATTTTATATGTTCCATTGAAAGTATAGAACATTATACGGCGCTCAAAAATCTATCAAAATGTTTTAGTACGACTTTGGTATGCTATGAAGCCGCACCGCTTGATGGATTGTACTGTGCTTCAACATACGAGTATTATGGTGTGTATAAGGTAAGAGATCCATCCATCCATTTTCTACCGCTTATTCCCTTTGGGATCGCGGGGGGCGCTGGTGCCTATCTCATCTACAATCAGGCGGAAGGTGGTGTACACCCTGGACAAGTCGCCACCTTATCGCAGAGGTAAGACATTATCTGGCGTTTTGTTTCGCAATATAATGAAAAAACAACTGTTCTTACCTTCTGGTACCTGCTGGTGTGTATTTGGGATCTAAATAAGTCCTGAAAATTTGTGCGCATCCGCCTTTGTAGTTAGTGGAGACACCGTAGTCGATAAGCTTCTTCTATTATATGTCTATCTTCTTGTTATGGGACATCCATCCTCCGCTGTTGCCATTTCTAACATAAAGTTGTGTAAAGTTCTTACTTATATCTGTCAGTAAACTCGCCATGAAAGTGCTGAAACATACCGGTGTAGTGAGTTTACATTATTCTCCAAAGTAACTTTAGTTATTAGAGAGTTCCGGTCGGGTGGTTTTTCACGGGACACATTTCCGGCGTTGTTGTTGCATTATTGAGCCACGGATGAGATGCTGCTCCGTTATTGATTTAAGTAAAATCTGAATGTCATTAAAACAGTTAGCTCCAACTTTTGACACTTCTTTCATTCCCGTCCTTGCACGCTACACCGCTACAACAAAGATGAGGGAGAAAAGATGCTGTCAAAGGTGAGACGCGTAGGTAAGACCGCCCACAAAACGACGCATCCTGCAGCGACTGTCAGAAAGTGACTTGAAGATGTTCTGTAAAACTTAATCCATGCAACATTGTGTGAATTGCCGCTTCTTCATATGCCATCCTCTCTCGGCAGCCAGTGGTCATGGCGACGGCCAGTTTTTAGCGGCGGTTCCCGACAAGTCTAGACTGATCCAAGTTTGCAGCAGTTTGCTGGCCGTGGTGCAAAGGAGCTGCGTTTAATTAGCCCTGCTGAGCTGCTCCTGTTTATTTCCCCGGTGGCACTGAGTAGCTTGAGAGAAAGAAAAAGACAGACAACCATCATGCACACACACACTTTTGCACAAAAGCACTTACACACTATACAGACACAAAGCTAATGCACATTCGCCCTAATGCGAGACACATCCCACGCGTAATACCCAAGTTTGATATATTTAATTTCCGGTGAAATGTCATTTTTTGCAAGTTTGGGGTGAGAATTTTCAGGTGTCTGCTCATGTGCTCTTAGTGAGAAAGTACACCTCTGTACACTGTCATCTCAAATTTTCACCTCTTAAATCAACATATAAAAACGCTATATACAGTATTTAGTCAGTCACTAATTGTGCAAGATCTCCCACTTAAAAAGATTATAGAGGCCTGTAGTTTTCATCATATGTACAGTATACCCCAACTATGAGAGACAAATTGAGAAAAAAATGCATATATAAATAAGCAAAATATTCTGTAAACCTGCCAGAGCCAAAATACTTGTCCTCTTTCTTCTTAATACTCTACACGCAATAATTTGGTTCGGAAAATGATTACTGTGATTACGAAAATTCCTTGGAATTGCAACGAATGAGTCGGTACTGAGACCAATTAGAGTTGAAGCCATGATTACTTCTGCAAGCACTGCAGTCATTTACACATCCGGGTCAGACTGCATTCACATTAGAAATCACGTTTTTTTTGTAATGTGAACGACCACCAAAAAGATCAGGTTTGGCAAAAAGAATCTGCCCCTGCAGTGTGAACATAGCCATAATGTACAACTTTTTTTCTGTAAAATCTATCATTACATATGTTTTATTAGCATTTATGTTAACTAACAACCTGATATATTTAATTTATTCTTATTTATTACTGTTATTTTTTTTTTGTAATCCAGAAAATCACTGTCTGATTTTTAAATAATTTATTTGCAAATGGGGCTTCACGGTGGGAGAGGGTTTAGTGCGTCTGCCTCACAATACGAAAGTCCTGAGTAGTCCTGGGTTCAATCCCGTCCTCGGGATCTTTCTGTGTGGAGTTTGCATGTCCTCTCCGTGAATGCGTGGATTCCCTCCGGGAACTCCGGCTTCCTCCCACCTCCAAATACATGCACCTGGGGATAGGTTGATTGGCAACATTAAATTGGCCCTAGTGTGTGAATGTGGGTGTGAATGTTGTCTGTCTATCTGTGTTGGCCCTGCGATGAGGTGGCGACTTGTCCAGGGTGTACACCGCCTTCCGCCTGATTGTAGCTGAGCTAGGCACCAGTCGCGCGGGGTAGAAAATGGATGGATGGATATTTGCAAATTATGGTGTAAAATAAGTATTTCGTCCATAACAAAAGTTCATCTTAATATTTTGTTATATACCTTTTGTTGGCAATGACAGAGGTCAAACGTCTTCACAAGGTTTTCACACACTGTGGCTGGTATTTTTGCCCATTCCTCCGTGCGGATCTCCTCTAGAGCAGTGATCTTTTGGGTTGTCGCTGGGCATAACCGGACTTTCAACTCCCTCCAAAGACCTCGGCAAATTAAGGCCCAGGGGCCGAACGCGGCCCGTTAAACTTTTCAATCTGGCCCGCCGGACATTCCCAAATATTTTTTAGATCTTTAAGATGGATCTTTAAGATGGAAACTGCAGCTGTCATAATGATGTGCAGTGATGTTTTCAAATGACCGTAAGTCTTGAATAATACAAAGTATTTCAATGGTTGGAATCTGCGCTTTTGCATGATATACTAGTCACGATGGTAATCTTATTAGTTACTATGGTAATCTAAGTCACAACAGCTTAGACGAGGCACCAAGCAGTGTGGCTGGGGAGCGTTTCCACAAAGTGTTTCCAGAGCGGCCAGCCTGAAATGCGGGTGTCGGGGACAGACGCGGAAGGAGATTTTTACAACAAAGTTGTAGATGGGTTGATTTTTTTACAATTGGTGTTCATATTTTTGCTGTTTGTTGCATTTTTGTTGCGTTTCGCTTAATTGTAAAATATGTCAACTGAGAGGGGGTGTGACGTTCATATGTTGTCAATATTCAGTGTTTTATCGTTCATAGTTAATATTGTAAATCCCACATTCTTTATTTTCATGTACATTCTGGGTGTCTCATTCAGTAAAAATATTTAACGTGGACCCTGACTTAAACAAGTTGAAAAACTTATTCGGGTGTTACCATTTAGTGGTCAATTGTACGGAAAATGTACTGAACTGTGCAATCTACTAATAAAAGTATCAATCAATTTTAAATTCCATTCCGTTTTTAAGGCGATCTGTCATAACGTTTTTAGCATTCAGACATTGTTGTGAGGTTTTGTATTTTTGTTCCTAAAAATCAGATACAACGTCCACCAGAAATATTTTTTTCTCAAATTTTGGCCCCCCCCCGAGTCAAAATAATTGCCCAGGCCTGGTCTATGGGGTTGAGATCTGGACACTGGCTAGGCCACCCCAAGACCTTGAAATGCTCCTTACGAAGCCACTCCTTGTTGCCTGGGCGGTGTGTTTGGGATCATTGTCATGCTGAAAGAACCAACCACGTTCCATCTTCAATGCCCTCGCTAAATGAAGGAGGTTTTGTCATGTCTTTGGACTTGGGATTTCCATAATGTACCCCTTTGTCCATTTCGGCTCGCGATTAATCTGCCTGTGTTACATTTCCCCAGGTTACAAAACTGCCCGAGGGTCAGAAATAAGACAATAATAATATAATATCTTGAATAAATTTCAAATCTTTGAGCGCTAAAAATGGTTACATTTCTGTGTTCTCGCTACCTTGCTTTCTTTTGTGTTTCACATGTGTCAAATATTAAAAGCACAGAGCATGAAGAATAATGCAGGCAAATGTGCTCTGTTGGAAATTCCGGGCTTTATCCATTTCCCCGTGTCGCTCCATTGATGGGGGTGTTGATTTGAAGCTTTTTATCAACATACAGAGACCTGGCGGCGATCAACAGTCATTCTCTTCTAGTTCACTGGACCCTTACCTAAATCAAACAGCTAATGTTCAGAAGAACTCCATGCCCTCTGGGACACGGAGAGAACTCACAGGTACCACTGAACTTTTGACAAGTTTATTTATCGGTGTGAATACCTAAGGCCTGATCTTCTAAGATCCAAATAACAAGCTCTAAACATTCATGACGTCTATGGGTCATTGACTGTAGAAATGCGATCGTGACAACAGAAGCTATTCTTAACACGCCAGAGGCACCGTTGGTGTGATGGTGCATCTGGAATTATCCAGAAATGCATGCAAAAATCAATTAAGTTTAAAAAAAACAACATGCCAGCAGATACCAAAGCAAATCAATTAAATTTGTTTAAATTAGCCCGTTAAGTCAACCGGCAACTATAGA